>NW_010302077.1:0-224 GCF_000700745.2 Antrostomus carolinensis
GGCGGGTCCAGCCCCGTCCCCTCGCCCCCAGCCCCCTCCACAGCACAGGCACCAGCAGTGCCCGCAGGCAGGATACAGGTTGTTCTTGTAGGAGCTGCTGATGTAGCGCCCGCTCTCCGTCCGCACCTTCTTCTTACCCTCCTGGCCTGTCTGCCCCACGAACCGCTTCTTCTTGCGGTCCCTGTGGGAGAGGGGAGGGTGGTGGGATGGAACTGGGTGGGACC
>NW_010302077.1:387-977 GCF_000700745.2 Antrostomus carolinensis
ATGAGAGCAGCCCCCGGGGCAGGGGGGCAGCGGGAGCTCTCTGGGACTCACCCCCTCTCACTCTCAAAGTCCTTGGGCCGGTACGGGATGTAGAAGTCCTCGTCCCGCTGCGCTGGCTGCTGTGGCTTTTTCCTGGTGGTTTCTTCTCCTCCTCGGCCCCGTTTTCGCTTCTGCCCCACCACGGTGGAGAACACGTCCTGGAAGGGGATGGTGGGTGGGATGGAGCAGCCCCCCACCAGTCACGGCCCCACCCCCCAAGCCCTGGCACAGCCCTGGCACAGCCGAGGCTGCCTGGCAGCAGCTCCTACATCCCCAGCAAGCCCCCCATTGCTACCCCATTACCTGGAGATCTTCCTCCTCCTCTCCTCCTCCTCCTCCCTCCTCAGGCCCAGGGGGGGCTGGGCACAGCCCCTGCCCTTTGAGAGCTGCTGCCCGCTTCTCCTGCTGCCCACGCTGGTGCTTCTCGATGAGGGCACGGTCGTGGCGCCGCTTTGAGCGCATCACGCTGCTGGCCAGTGTCCGGGACGTGGCGTTGATCTCGAAGATGGTCTGTTCCCGGGGCAGGAGTGTGAGCCCCAGTGAGCTGCGTG
>NW_010302077.1:1000-2540 GCF_000700745.2 Antrostomus carolinensis
TGCGTGGCTGACCACACAGACCTTCCCTCCCACCCCAACCCAGGGGCCTCAGGCCCAAGGATGGGGCTCAACTCACCGCCTTGGACTTGTAGGTTTTAATGCTGTCCACGAATTTCAGCCTCTCCAGCTCGGTGTCTTCGAAGCGAGCACCTGGGTGAGGCGGGCACGGAGAGGGGCACAGATTATCCCCCTGGTGAGGGGAACAGAGTCCCCTCCTTCGGTGTCCCCGAGGCACTCACTGAAGAGCGGGTGGAGGCCCAGCTGGGACATGTCCAGGTCCTTTGCCCTCTTGATGGACTCGGGTGAGGGGCCGGGCCGGGACCGCAGGTACTGCTTGTGGGCATTGTCGGCGATGCGGCGCAGGCTGCGCAGCTCCAGCGAGCCCTCGTGGTCCGTCAGCAGCAGGCACTCCTCGTCATCCACCAGGCTCTGGGGGACACGGCCCAGGACCCCGCCGGCATCTGCAGCTCAGGGAACACTGTGTCATCTCCCTGCCACCCACCCTGCCATCGTTGCAGCGGGCACAGCAGCAAGGTAGGACCGAAGAGAGCAGAGCTAACGGCTACAGGGAGCTTGGTGGTGGTAAATCAGCATCTCCCAGCACCTCATTGTCCCCAGCTGCACCCCAGTAATGAGAGTGTATCACCCCTCTGCACAAATGCCAACCACAAGACCACAAACTCCAGCACTGGCCAAGGATAAAACCCCAGTGGCCACGTGGCCAGTGTCCCATCATGGACAGGCAGCCACCCTGATGCCTGCAACCAGGTCTCCCTTACCAGCAGGCATCTCCTGGGCACTGGCGAGGATGAGTGGGTGTCCCAAGAAGAGGTGGAGGTCAAAGACGTAGGGCATCTCATCGGGAGCCACCAGCGAGTAGGCAGTGCCACTCCGGCCAGCTCGGGCCACACGACCTGGCAAGGGGAGGAGGAGAGTGGGAAATCAGATGCAGTGCCAGCCCAGCCTGCCCTGACCTGGGCAGGGACCCATGGGTGACATTTACCAGGTGGGCATGGCTGGTGAGGGGCTTCCCACTAAAGGGAAGGCACCAACCCTGCCCCCAGGAGCCCCCACAGTCCATCTGGGAGATCAGAGACCTTCCTGTCCCAGCTTTGTCCCCAGTCTGTCTCCTCAAATCCCATTACAACAACCTTCTGCCCCAAAGATATCACCACCAAGTCAGGGTCACCAGTGCCAGCCCAGCAGGACACAGGGATGGGAAAACCAGGGGACACTAAAGGGAAGGCACCAACCCTGCCCCCAGGAGCCCCCACAGTCCATCTGGGAGATCAGAGACCTTCCTGTCCCAGCTTTGTCCCCAGTCTGTCTCCTCAAATCCCATTACAACAACCTTCTGCCCCAAAGATATCACCACCAAGTCAGGGTCACCAGTGCCAGCCCAGCAGGACACAGGGATGGGAAAACCAGGGGACAAGGGACAGCCCACTCACACCTCCCTGTCACCCTGAGGAACCCACAGGTGGCACGGGGCACTGGCACCCACCAACGCGGTGCAGGAAGAGCTTGGCCTTGGCAGGGA
>NW_010302077.1:2582-3139 GCF_000700745.2 Antrostomus carolinensis
GTCGGTGACCAGCAGCACCGGGCACTTGCCCTGGGCAAACTTGGCGATGTTGATCTTGCGGGCGGTCTGGTCCAGCGAGCTGTAGATGTGGGTGCAGCGGATGCCCTGGGCCGTCAGCAGCTGGAGGGGACAACAGAGATCAGATCCCACCTGGGCATGCACCCTCAGCCAAGGGACAGCACCCTCCAGCTCCCAGAGACCCCCAGGTGCCCATCCAGACCCCCAAATCCCACTGTGCTCCCCCTCTCTCCAAGGGGTAGGTGGGTGCAGCACCTCCACCACCACATATATTGGGATTTCTCCCTTGACCTTGTGAAGCAGAGGTGGAGACTCCAGCAGGGACGTGCCCACAGATGCACACGGGTCTGGAAAGGGGTCCCAGGCACCCCTGGCAGCCTGTCCTTTAACAGGGGAACACGCTGGGCACCCCCAAATGCCACTTGCCTCCTTGAGATACTCTGTGTGGTGCTTGGTGGCCACAAAGACGACTGTCTGGTCCTGGGGCTTCGCCACACTGCGGAGCAGGTGGAGCAGCACAGCCGGTTTGTTGTCCTCAC
>NW_010302077.1:3438-3668 GCF_000700745.2 Antrostomus carolinensis
GCGTTAACCCAGCTCGGCTGCACCAGTCCTGGGCCCAGCCCAGCTGTGGGACCACGCTGTGTCCTTGTCCCCAGGCTCCCCACAGGACCAACCCACCCCAGCCACCATCTGCCCCACGCTCCTCACCGGCCCGGGCGAACTCAACCAGCAGCTTGGGCAGCGTGGCAGAGAAGAGGACGGTCTGGTGGCAGTCCGGGAGCCGGGCGATGATCTCCTGGAGCTGCTCAGCA
>NW_010302077.1:3683-4887 GCF_000700745.2 Antrostomus carolinensis
GAGGGGACATGGGACACGTGTTCAGTCCCTGTGTGCCCAGCCCTGCCACCCCCCACAGGGCACCTCACTCCTGCCATTGCTACCCCACCTGCGGGGACACTGCCAGCCCCAGGGACCCCCCTGTGCCCCGCTGACCTGTCTGCCTCGTCGAACACCACGTACTCCACAGTGTGCAGCTTCAGCTTCATCTCCACTGCCACGTGCACCAGGCGCCCGGGGGTGGCGATGATTCTGTAGGGACAGAGCTTGGTGACAGGACCAGGTCGGGAGGGTTGATGTCCCCACACCAACCCGAGTGCTGGTCTCAAATCTGACCCAAAGAAGAGACCCCCTTGTGGGGAGCACAGGAAGATGCTCCAAGGGAACATCAGGACGTGGCCATCAGGCACGCTGGCTGTAAACACCAGTGGTGTCCCCAAATGGCCAGTGGCTCTCAGGGGCCATTTCTCCACCAGGTCCCCTCCCCACACCCCCACTCACATGTCGGGGTTCTCGTGCAGGGCGGCGAACTGGTCCTCCATCCTGCGAGAGGGGGGAGAGGCTGGGGTGGCACTGGGCGGCACGGGGCAGCTCAGCCCCTCGACAGGTTTTGGGGAGGCTTTAGGGACACGGTGGGGACATGGGGACAGCTTACTTGTCTCCTCCCAGGATCAGGGCTGTCTTCAAGCCTGTGAACTTGCCCAGCTGCGGGTTAAGAAACAGGGATAGAGGGGGTAAAACCAAACCCTTCACCCCAGTTGTCCCCACTTGCCCTTGTTGTCCCATGTCCCCATTGTCCCTTGTACCTCCTTGGTGAACTTGAGGGTCTGCAGGGCCAGCTCGCGGGTGGGTGACAGGATGAGGGCGCGTGCCCCGGCCTGGCTGGGCGCCTTCAGCCGCTCGAACAGCGGGATGAGGAAGCAGGCCGTCTTCCCGCTGCCCGTCCGCGCCATTGCCACCACGTCCCGGCCACGCAGGATGGCAGGGATGCTCTGCAAGACACCGCCCCACTGTCACTGTCACTGTCACCGTCACCCCACCATCACCCTGGGAGGGGGTCCTGCTGCCCCCCGTGCTCACCTTCCTCTGGATGGGGGTGGGCACCTTGTAGCCCTTCTTCATGATGCCCTTGAAGACGGGGTAGCTGAGGCCTGTGGGGACAGGGATGGGTGAGGGGGCGCAGGCGGGAGGGGACAGTCCCCATCCTGGGGACAGCTGCCCCCTG
>NW_010302077.1:4902-5146 GCF_000700745.2 Antrostomus carolinensis
CCAGATTTCTTCTTCTTCTGGTTCTGGGCCCGCACCATGGCCCGGGTGTCCGGCTCGGCCTCGGCGCCATCGTCATCCTCGGCGGCGGGGAACGCTGGCAGCGGGGGCGCAGGGACCTGGGGACAGCAGGGGGGACATGGCAGTGGCGATGGGTGTCCCGGTGGTGCCAGGGCACTGCAGGTCTGCACTGCCAGCCCAGTGGGCCGGGACACTGCACTGGGACACTGGCACTGGGACACCACAC
>NW_010302078.1:0-22006 GCF_000700745.2 Antrostomus carolinensis
ATAATAATAATAATAATAATAATAATATCTTTAAAAAATTGAAATAAAGTTTTAGTTGCAGAAAAGCTCATTGCACTTCATAACTGAAGAGATTATGAACAAACCTTGCTGCACCAGTAGTTTTCTCGCCTTCTGCTATTTCGCAGATGGGAGTACTAGAGGATGTGACTGGGATTTCATTTTACTTGTTAGTCTTCTTACACGTCTGTCAAATGGATTAGCTTGCTAGTGGTGGTGTTGTTTCCTTCTCTTCAATTTTATGGCAAGTTCACATCTGAGTAGTAAGACTCTGAGACCACCCAGTGGGCTGTGCTGTGGTACTGAGGCTGTCTAGTGTCCCATGTGACTTTTCTGTTCTAGGACAATAAAAGAAGAACAAGGTAGCACCTATTTTAAAAACATATGGGGTTTTTGCCCCGCTCTTTCAAACTGGGGTGTAGATCTGAATACCTGCTCTGCAAACCCTTTGTGTCCTTTCACCCCAAAAGTACAGTAGTTGCACTGGCAGAATGACTGTGAAGTGTTCTGCAAAGACTGCCGTGGTTGAAAAGTTTTCCTGTCTGGAAAGAGAATGGGTGTTGTTTGGGATTTCTTTACACTGGTGCCTTTAAATTATGATGAGAGACCCAGAAAGACATACTTTCCCTCCTGAGCAGATCAAGCCCACCACATCTGCAGCGCATGTACCACCTCTGTAGTGCTGAAATCAAATCTGTGGAATCTGCCTGTGCTGTACAATGCTCTCATCTTATTCAGTGTCTACAATAGTAACTCTTAAAGCAGAGAATGGAAAACAGGCTGTCTCTTTGGGAGGGAGATTTTAATTACCTCTTGCCCTAGAGAGAGCTGTCCTCCCAGGTTAGAGCAGAAAGTATTGGAAGGGCACTGTGGGAAAGATTAGTGAGAGGCTCCTTTACCAAGCCACGGTTGCAAATCAATAGAGGCTTTCAGCTGTCAGTGCAACCAGTCCCTAAACCATGAGCACAAATATTTACTTCCACTGAAAACAGAGAGAATTTACAAAAAAAGAGAAACATATTTCCATTCCTTTATTTAGTCATAGAATCAATAGAAATGATTTGAGGATGTGGAGAATTCAAAGTGCTCCAGGACAGTACTCACTTGAGTATACAGCTTATTTTCATAGACCAAAGCTTTCACTCTGTAAGGAGGAAAATATTAGCACAGCAGGTCGTTCTTAGCCTAAGCACTTCTGATGTGTATGTGCTTCTTTAATATTTAATTTTAACCAGAATGGACCAATACATCTCCATAACTTTTAGCTTGCTTTCTTTTGTGCAACAGGAAGTGTAAAGCTGTCGATAATTTTTAAAGTGCTTATTTCCCTGATACCTGCATGATATTTTTTAATATTTGCTGAATTGATAATGTTCATGGTAGCGGAGTATACTGCACAGTAAACTGCTTTTGTGGCTGATTAAATGCCAAAGTGAAGTGAAGGTATTCAGCAACTGCAAAAGCCGTTTATTTAGTATATGCCAATGCCAGGAATATTATTCCTGTTACACAAGATTTGCTATACCCTAACGTACAGAAGTATAAAAGAAATTGTTTCCTTTTCTTGTGAGGGTTGCAATTGCTGTGCTACTTCAATCTCACACTTCACACTGATATGACATTTGGGAATGTAGCTAGGTTGAGTGGCTTGAGAAAGGGTTTACACAGTGAAAAATTAGTTAAAGGAGTTCTATGTGTAGGAAAAGCATTATGTGGCTCGGTACACTGAACTAAATTAACTGTAGTGTGCAAATTCTTCAACTTGGGCCATTTAACTTTCAATAGGAAGACTTCCCTTTTGCTACTGTGGTTGTCCCTTAAGGGCTTTGTCCTGGGCAAGACAGATGTAGTCTTGATTATTGGCTTAACTGGAGACTTGCTGACACGTTTGCCTGTATTGCTCTCCCTTGCTGGCCAGTGCCACCAACTGGACCATTGACAAGACAAGAAGCTGCAGCCATTTCCTGTCATTCTTTGTATAGCTTCATTCTCGGGATAGAAGTTGGCATGAGCTGTACTTAATCCTGATGTTTCTCTCAAGGGGAAAGGATTTATTTTTTTTTTTTTTTTTACTTTTTTGGTGCTTAGGTAGGTTATAAGAGAATGGTTTCATCCTGGTTGGATGAAGTGTCTTATTGACATATATTTCTGTGCTGTGCTCTTCCTTCATGAAAACATCTCTTACAGAAACTTTCTGCAATTTGATTAGATGCAAAATGAGAAAAAAAAAAAATATGGTTCCATCGACTTCTCTCTTTATATACGTTATATAAGTTGCCTACTAGAAAAGACAGGCCATGGTGGTTCTGTAGCACCAAACTGTCATTCTTCTTCCTAATTTCTTTTTTTTTGCATATTGATTTAATATCATGTCATTCATTTTCTATGGATTATTTCTTTTTTGTTAAGTATTTCCTCATGGGTTCTCTGACTGTAGGCTTTTTAATTCTATTGTCATTCATGTTTGTTGTTACCTTCCTGTTTGTTGTTACCCTCAGAGATTACAGTTCACCTGCCATTCTTTTCTTGGTATAGAAGCTGCAGCAGAGGAAGCTGGTATTCCACCCTACAAATTGAATAATATCATCAGTTTGCTGCCCACAAGATCTCAAAGAGTTGCAGTCTGCACTCTTGCTTTGCAGAAGATTATCATTTATTGCTACAGAGTAATAAACTTTTCTAGTAGCTATTTCTCAAATTTGACTACTAAATTGCATATGCAAATTAAAAAACACAAATAAACAAGACTGTATTTTTATAGTTGTCTTTTGTTCTTCATTAGCCCAGAAGCTGGCCAGTGGACTGCTAAATGCCTGTTGTACTGTAAATAGGCTGGGACTAAAATACACCGGAGAAAGATTTCAGCTGTATGGAATGGACACCACTGGCACATTTAAAGCAATATACCCTGTAGTTACAGTTTGAGTATCATTCATGAAAAGGAATTTGTTTTCTTTATCCATTTTCCAGTTCCTGTGGAATTAACAGTTATAGGCACACGTTCTGGAATTGGTTTTTGTCTCACGTGTTAATGTTTGCTGTCCTGTGAAGTTGTTTCTGATTATAGGATGTTGGACTCAATGGTAATAACTCCATGGTCACTGAAATCAGTGACTAACAGAGAGGTAATCCTTCAGTGTTTTACCTCTGCAGATCACTGTACGGTAGAGAATGAGGCTGTGAAGATCCTTCATCTCTTTTTGGTTAAAACCCCCTGTCACTATTTCATTCACAAAATGCTTCAGTTGCTAAGAACATAAGTTTGAGAATACGAACAACCCTGATACCTAGAGCTTGTATGCGAAAGGAAGATGCAGCAAGCCTGCATAGCAGCTCTGCACAGGGGAGAAAAAAAGAGTTTTGACTTTATTCACCACACTTCCAGTTTTATGCAAGTATGCTTGGTGCATTGGGGAAATTGTTTAGAAGCAATCAATCCTTGTGTGATGATTGCCTTATAATGCTGCTAAGGTCAGTGAGACCTTGGTTTATTTGCCACATAAGTGCTGCTTGAGCGACTTAGGATACTCCAACACCCATAGGAACAACCTTAACTTGCACACTAGAGGTTTTCTACATTTTAGGACAGTGATTTCTTGCATAGCTTGCTCATTTGGTACAGATCATACAGTGGGTTAAACTAATCAGACTTTCATCAGCATTATCTACCTGTCTTTGATGTAGCTTAAACACTTTACTGTAGTAGGTGTTTAGTATCATAAATCATAAATAAATGTTCTTTCTGTTTTTCCACTACTCAAGCTAAGTGCTTTTAGAAGTTTGTGTAGTAGCAGTCTGTTACTGCAAACTTGATCATGCCATTCCTCTCTGGTAGTGCTTGCTGAAGTTGGATGTAATTCATGTGCAAAGCATATGAGAATAATTATCAGTGACCTCTGTGAGGGTTTGCTTTTCTGGTGTGATGCTGGCTCTTGATTGAATCCTACTATAATTTCTGTTAAGACAGATAAGAAATCATGAGGAAATTTATCTCCCAACTACTTTTTGGGGGGCTGGGAGATTGGCAGAGAACTGCAGTCCAATGGTTGGAATGCAGAATTAGGGTAGTGGGTCTTTGTTTTCAGTTCTACTTCTTTCTGATATGTGACTTAGTCTGGGATTTAGTCTTTTTATCTGTAAAACTGGAATAATAATACTTGTGATTTGAGACCTACAACATGCTTTGAGACCAACAGTGAAAAGCTCTCAGTAGCGTATTTTTTACATTCTGTTTGTAGATGTAACAAGCAGTAGCTAGGAAAAATGAGAATAAAATGAAGCCAAACATGCGGATTTAGAAGCTAATTGTTAAAGCCAGGCCTGAACTAGTAAAATGGTTACCCATGTGCCAATGCCTCTCTTCACGTAGCTCAGAATTACATTACAAGATTCCAACTGCTGGAAAAAAAAAAAAAAAAAAAAGGATTTCCAAGGTTATAACTGTTTAATGGGGGGAAAATGGCTAATTTCCGTCTCTTTAAATTTTGTGGTGGAGAAAATAAGGTGCTTTGATCTTTAAATGACAGCTTCCAGAGTCATTACACTGAATCAGTTAATCTCTCCCAGTAGTTACCTTATTCTCTCTTCCTCATGGGCATCCTCTTTCATGGTCTCAGTGCTGAGCTTCAAATCAATGAACAAACTGTTACTGCTTCCAACACAGCCTGTCTAGTGAGCTCTCCTGCTTTCATGTATTGCCAAGCTCTTACCTTAAACCTTGGCACATCAAAGTGGAGAAGAGGTCCAGCAGTGCCACATGTGTGTTAACCAGACTGGCTCCATCATCTTCATTTACACTGTATGGGTCAGGCAGTCCCTTGCCTCTTGACAAGAAAGGTTTGTCAGAGACTGCATGATCTGTCATTCTGAGGTACATATGTAGTTCAAAGCAGGACAAGTGACACAGCAGTGACTCTGATTATCCTTGGTCTTCCCTTTATCTAGTTTAAAATACTGTGAAAAACACTAACCAAAGCAATAACAATCTACACATCTTTGTATGGCATATCCATGCCAAGACAAAAATAAGTTGCATTCTGTGTTATCATGCTGCTGACTGAATATTCTTTTTGTTCAGCCTGGTTTTTATTTTTCTTAGGGGAAAAAAAGAAAAAGTGAAATTTTCCAGTGTAAGCCCCACGAAGCATCTACGTTATATACAGTATGAGGTATTATATCTGCTACTCCACAGTAAATGAAGTAACACCTGGGAGTTTTTTCAAGTTTTACCAGATGTTGCACAGGTTGTATAAAACTCAGAAGCTGAGATTCTGGAGCAGCATCTCTTCTCCTGCCCATGTTATTAATCTGTGAATTATGTGAAGGGGTTACAGTATATGGTGAATCTTGTGCAAGTTCTATTAGAGAAATTTTGTGGGTTTAGACATAAAAGTTAGGCATCTAAAAGGTAATGTAACTAAAAAATAACTCCTCCTCTCTTCCAGGAAATAAAACAAGATTTGGTACAAAGTGAGCATTTTTAGACAATTTTCTCTTCTGAGAAGGTAGTACCAGGAATTTTCCAAAGCATTTGACATATAGCTCTTTTCTTAGAAGCCACCTTGCATTGAGCAACAAGTAAGAGGGGCTTTTTTCACTCATAATGACAGATTTATTGTGTTAATATTCCTAAAAAAGACCTCAAATATATTATCTTTAGTCATACTTATTCTGAGGTGGAATTTCAGGATAGATGCTACACCTCAAGCAAGATTAACATCATTACTGTTGTGGAAATGGGTGTTTTGCTGTAGTGTGTCAGACTTCAAAGTCTTCTGTGGTTCTTCCAGCAACTTCTGGTACGTCTCTGAAAATAAAGGTGAACTGTGCACATTCCCCTCTGTCTGTGGCAAATACAGTGCATCTAGCGTGTGCAGTATGGAAGCAACAAAAAGCATTGGGATTGGAAATTTCATTTGTAGTTTACTGATCTGAATGCTTTCCACCTGCACTGGAAAACAACATTTTCTGTTGTCTGTGCTAGTTACCCATTTTTCTTTGCTTCCTAAATTTATGGCTAGATCACATGAACTACTTCAAAATTAGATTTTTGCTTAATGTCTGTGAGAATGGTGAAGAATCAAATCCATTTCCTTCTGTGAAATTTTGCATTGTTTTATCAATAGTATTTTCTTTGTTTGATGGTGATTTGGGGCCAGAAGTAACAGAAATCTGAATACGGTATTTGATACTTAGCCAGAACTAAACCTTTCCTATGTGGGCACCAGTAATCTTGTTTGTGCTGTCTTTACTCAAGATCACTGTTTCTAATTCTCTGTTTAATAGTATTCCAGATTCTGTTATCAAAATCCTTCAGCTTTCTCCAGTATTTTGCTGCCAAGTTACTTACAAGTCTGATGGCCTAAGAGGTCTTTCTGTGCCTAAAATATAACATTTCCTAATTCCCAAGGGTCCTTTAAAAACCATTTTATAAATCAAACTTCTCTGTTTCCATGGCCATGTGGAATTGTGCACACACCTTTTTAACAATACTTACTTGGGAGACTGAGGTGAATTAAGGAAAAAGTTAAACTAAAGTATCTTGGTATTACTATTTGACACTTCAATATTATCTTTGTTCATTTTATTCTCAAATACCTTTATCTAGGTTTTCTCTATTTCTGTGTTCTTTGTATTGTTGGATTGAACCTTTAATTATCCCATGCCTGGGAGGAAAAGAGACAGCAGTTGTTATAGAAGAGGGTCAATGGGAAGGAAAACAATCCCAGGGACAAGCAAAGCAAAGCTGATATCTTTCCTACACTGGGACTTTTAGGAGAGGAAGAATTGATAGATGCTCTTACAGTACCTTTATGAAGCTTTGAGATTCTTAATACAGTTACATGTCCTCTTTGTGTCTGTCTAAAGTCTCCTCCATCATGATACTGTGGCAAAAAGCCTTAAAAAATAATTGAAAACATCTTTGCACTTTATGGTACAATGATTTGAGTGTGATTCCTCACTGGAGCCGGTAAGAATAAATATATAGAATAATATACTTTAAAAAAATAAAAAACTTTAAAAAACCCAGACCACCTAACCTCAGTTTAGTAAGAATAAAACCACAGTAAGTGTAGTAGTATGTATATATATGACATGAATTCTGTATGCAATTTCCATTTTTTTTGTGATAAAACTTTCTCAGCATAATTTTGTAATTTTAAAAATGGAAATCTGTGCCTCTTTTTTATCTGATATTTACCAGTGTAATTTATTACTGAAAAATAAATGAGAAAAATCTGTGTATTTTGTCATATAGATTGCTGACAAATCTTGTTTCTCACAGGAGTTAAGGCAGTTACATATTTCTGAAAACTGTGCAAATTCAAAATAAGATTTCTTTTTACTCTGCTGCTAGTAGATGAGCACACCAAGCAATACACCGTAAGAAAATAAATTTTAGTGATAGTTATGATAATTAGTGTACTTTTGCTAATGCATCTGAACATCACGCAGAATTTTGAGTGAAGTGGAGCATTCGCATTTCACTGGTGAAGCTAAATAGCAGATTTTTCACTGGCTATAATGAATACTGCAATTGTCACTAAAATTAAAGGAGGTTAGATTTCTAACTGATGCACCTTTAAAAATCAAACTTCAATTACCCAGGAAGCGTTATACACAAAGTCTGTTGTGATGCAGCAAGAAAAGCGCATCTTCAGATCACACTTGTATCCATTTGTAGCGCGGAATGTCTGTATTTCTGCATTCTGATTGAAATACTTCAGTTATTTTAATATTTTTTTTTTCTCCTACTTCAGGTCTCATGGAAACCTCCTCTGATACAGAATGGTGAAATCCTCAACTATGAGATTCGTATGCCTGATCCACGAATTGTCATTACTGGGAATACTTCATCAACATTAAGTCATTTGGTGACTGATCTCATACCCTATACAAACTACTCGGTCACCGTAATAGCTTGTTCTGGAGGTGATGGCTTTCTAGGGGGCTGCACAGAGAGTTTGCCTACCAGCGTGACTACATCTTCAACAGTTCCTCAGAGTGTTAGTCCATTGTCTGTGACTCCGATTAGCGAGTCCTTTATTGCCATTTCTTGGCAACCACCGCTAAGGCCGAATGGTCCTCATTTGAGGTAAGCTTTTAGTTGCAACTGAGACAGCACTTTTCTTTTCCTTACCTAAATCTGACTTGGAAAATTCTGGGCAATGCAAAATTTATGAGGCAATATCTTAATTTCTGACCTTTTGAAGTTCCTTTTTAGAGTTCAGGAGTCTATAAGTGGACTCATGGAAACTGGGTATGTCTAGAAGCAGATAGCAAGGTGAGCTTTGAATTGTTTTGAACTTATGAGGAGTCAGGAGTATTTAAAGCAAGTGTGGTGTCTGTACTGTTGCATTTACTTTGCAAAACACATCCAGGAAGGCTCTGGGTCTTTCAGATCAGTGCTGTCTGAAGAGCCAGAAGGAGCAAGCACTGGATTTTTGCAAAGTCATACCTGTTTTGGGCTGCTTCATCAGCCACATATTGGTGATCAGTTCAGGCAACATGTTCCACCAACAAAATGAAAAGAAAAGTAACAGATCTCTGTGAACATAAATATTTCACACAACCAATATTCTCAATACTTTGTGGGGGTTATTCTATATAAAGAGAAAGTGACCATGGTAGTGTGATGACATGAAATAAGCTTCAAAACTTAACTGATTAATAAACTGGAAATGAAAGAGCATGTGAGAAAAATGGAAGTTAAAATGCTACAAGTTTGGTGGCAGAGCCAAAAATGGGAAATGCAAGGAAGTGCTGAGTATAGCCAGCTGGATTTCACCACAGGAACTAGAGAAAGGCGTCTCTTCTGAGATTTGTCTAGAATGATGGGACGGGGTATTTTGACTTGAATCTGATTATTACAGAGTGTGTGTGTATACACTTAAAAAAATATGAATTTGAGTGCATGAAGATCTATAAAGACAAATATATCTTTATACATACACAATTTTTTAAAAAAGTCAAATCTTTAATTCTAGTGCTTTAACATATTGGGGAACATTGTGCATGGAATTATATCTCTGTACTCCATATGTTCTGGTTAGCAACTCTCTTCTAGGTGCACTGATGGGTTCAATAATTATCATGTAATGCTGTTTCAGTTGCGTTTGTTATTACAGCACAGTAGCTTCACTCTTTCTTCAGGCTTAATTAGGGCACACGACAATTGGATGAAATGATGATTGCTCTACAGTAAAATTTGAAGTTTTTGAAAAGCAATCTGTTTTTCTGGGGTTAACAGCATAACCATTTTACCATAGATTATTGAAATAATTCAGCACAACCTACATCTGCAGACTTCATTTCCTTCATGTTGTGCCATGCTGCCCTCAACAAGAACAACCGCTGAAGCAGCTGCTCTGTACAGCATGATGGAGCAAGAAGTCTGCAGCAAGCAGAGTAGCAGCAGCAGCTGCCAGTGGGGGTGATTTACACATGATCACCATTCAGTATTCAGAAAGATATTTATGTTTTTCAGGACTTGTCTAATAAATATATTGAACAGAATATGCCAGGACTGTTCCTAATAAAAATGTAATGATCGTTGGGTTCTGTTGACACTGATGAACCACCTATGTGAGAGTTGTTCTTGGGTTATAAAGTAATCTGAGCATTTTGACAGAATTGGAGTTTAGTTAGTTCTTACTATTTAATTTCTGAGGTTATACTCACAATTTCTGCAGTAATTTGATTTGGCATCACTAAGGTCAGTGGCACAATACTTGTTTGTACCTGTTGAGGATTATTCCCTGAACTCAAGGGTGAAAGGTGTTGAAGTCATGCATGTACATCCTAGCTCCATGGAGCATAAGAAGTCTCAGCTCTCTTGTAAGAGAGCTTCTCCTTTGATTTCTGGTTTTGAAGCAATGCAAAACCTATTTAATAGATATACAGTACCTATTAAAATCTCAAATGTGGAATAGTATTGTCTGACATTTCCTTATCAGACTGGAGATGATCTTAAGCTAAAAAAGACATGTCAAATGACACAGGAAGCCAGCAGCCAGAAAGATCATTGCAATGGGGTGCTGACCCACACCAAGGCATTCTGCAGAGTGCTTAAACACAGAAGGAAACTTTTTCATAAATACGTGTTTAAAGTGAGGGTCTGTAAGAACTACCTGAGTATCCATGTACTTGTGGCTCGAATTTAATAGTAACACCTTTCCAAAATGGAGAGCAAGAAAAGGATGGTACACAGCAGCTCAGTACTTTAGAGAATAAAGTTACATATTTAAGTGAATATGTACATATATGACCCTAATTTGCTAGGCATCCGTGGAAACACTATTGTAAATATAGTTTGATTGAAACTGCAGCTCACCACTGATAGCAATTACAGAGTCGTTCTATAACTGGTAGGAAGTGTACAAACATCTGATGTCTTAAAAAAGAACTATCAAACTGAAACAAAAGTCCTATTACAAAAAATCCTGTGAAATGTAATAAAGAAGAATAATCCTAAAGATTTTAAACAACTCTATATAATTTTGTTTCATTTAGAGTATAGTTTTCTATGTAATCCATAGAATTATTAAGAAATGCAAAACATGTTATCCCCTTTAGTTTGTGTAGACATGAAGTGATTTAATCTCTGATAAATTCCATAAAGGTTTTGTGTAAAACATGACAAAGGGTGAGTCATGCAGAATGAGTGGGAGGCTTTTTGTCTGAATCAGGCATTCTCATGACTGACCTGGTGAAAGATGGGTTTCTGCTGACCTGTTGTTCAGAACAGAGACAGGAATGCAGCTTCAGATGCCAATTTAAACCAGGATGGTTTGGACTTTCAAACTCATATCATGAATATCTACCCAAATGCAAAGGTGCCTTGCTAAAGTCTACAGATGGAACAGTTAACTCATTCTACGCCTGTTTGTCACCCGTATTTTACACTGTGGTTATTTGCAAACACAGGTTAAACACAAATGCACAATTAAGTTGCTACTACCAGTAAAATAGTAATAAAGATGGTATATCTTTCAGCACATTTGCAAGACAGAGACATTATCATGTCATATTTTGTAGCAGTCTGTGAATATCCAATAACGTCTGTCAAGTCTGCATGAGATACTGAGACTGAGCTATTTGGACTTGATCTTCATAGCATTTCCACAAGTTTAAAATCTGTAAATCATTAAATAAACTAATTCTTTCAAATGGAAATGCTCCATTTTCTGTTTTCAACGTAGAGATTTTTTTAAGTAATTGAATGTTTTAAATCATGAAACATTAAAAAGAATGTTTATCTCAGAAAGTTTACAGCTGTAAAAACAAAATAATGTGTGGCTTTAAAAAAAAAAAACTGTGTTTTTTTGTGTAATAACATTAGTTGAGATAATCCTGGTGTTCTGCTTGTCTTTTGTGTTAGATATGAGCTCCTGAGACGTAAAATCCAGCAACCACTTGCATCAAATCCCCCTGAAGATTTAAATCTGTGGCACAATATTTACTCAGGAACTCAGTGGTTTTATGAAGATAAGGGTCTTAGCAGGTGAGATTACAAAAACTATAAAAACAAATGCTAGCATTTTGTATAGTGTATGTTTAATAGTTCAAAGTATTTCTTGTGTCTTTATGTAGTGAACATATTAATTATGTAATGAAATATTTTTGTCATCATCTTTGGTATTAATCAGTCTAATATGCAGAGATTTATTATTAGTCTGTCATTCTTGACTCATACATTGTTTTGCTCTGAAAAACAAATGAAAATAAAGATCTTGTGAAATTTTAGCATTGATATGCTCATGCAATCAAGCCATTTAGATTTATGTGTACATATGGTCTAGATTTGTTGTGCTGGCAAAGTCATAGCACAGGCAGAATGAATATTTGAGAAGTCCTAGCTGAGAAACATTTGAAACTTGGTTTCAGCATTGTTTTTCTTACCTGGTTTTAAAATGCAAATTAACAATTGCTTTAATATCTCCAAAGGCAAGGAGAATATTTATCGCACTCTCGGCAGATCTAATTTAAGGGCAGCTTTGTGTTAGCTTCATTAGAGTTAAATGCAGAGTGTTGAGAGCTGGGAAATGGAGAGTGGGTTCTATTTCTCAGTATGTTACAGATCTACTATACAGAGCAAGGCATTTGCTCTTGATTAACCTTAGTTTCCACATCTTGAAGTCAAGGCTACCACCCTTAAGACAAGCAAACACGCTCATTAAGAACCTGTAATGGAAGATTCAATATGGATTCTACATTGGGTTTTTGTAGGTAAAGTCTTGGGAAAACATTCATGGATGGTTTCAAGATGTGTGTGTTCCCTGTGCTTGCATGCTGGTATGCTTTATGAGGACTGCATGTCAGTCATTGCCTCTCAAATGTCTGTACATTGCTTCTACTTACTTTGATAAAAGCTGTGTGACCATCCCTCCTGAGCACAATGCGAACTGGTGGAATGTGACCTCTGCTCTAGATTGTTGTATAGACCAAACCATGCTGAGGGCTACTGCCTCTTGCTTGTCACTCCCTACTTGCTGAAAGTCACTGCTAATTTTCATCCATTGCA
The DNA here is from genome assembly GCF_000700745.2 of Antrostomus carolinensis. Classification (NCBI taxonomy): domain Eukaryota; kingdom Metazoa; phylum Chordata; class Aves; order Caprimulgiformes; family Caprimulgidae; genus Antrostomus; species Antrostomus carolinensis. The sequence continues at coordinate 12,542 of NW_010302078.1, forward strand.
ATGATTGATCACGGAGCTGTTTTTTTACCCAGTCCTGCCCAAGTGTCCATTTCTTAGACCATGTTTGAAATTCTCCATAGACTTTCCTTTGCTTTTAGTTTTGCTCATTTTGGCAGCGCTGATGTGTGCAGCGGTTATGTTAGCAGTTCAGAGAGGGCAATAAATTCTGACACGGTCTTAGTGACAAGTCATTAGGCACAATGACCTTTTGGGTTGAATGAACTGTGGCCAGAAAAGTGTGCCTAACCCTCTGGTACACCTGAACACTTCTTTTGGGGAGGGTTCTGCAACCTGCAACTATGTTTTTGCAGTCAACAACTCAGGATGAATGTGCGGCTGGAGAGAAGATGCTGCAGAGAGATGCAAGCCTTATTTTTCACAGAAAGAAAATCCATATTTCAGCATCTATTTTCATTTGTGTCACGTTTTAAGGATGTTTCAGAATTAGTGATTTTTTTATTATATTCCTGCCAGCAGTCTATTTTCACAATTTTTTTTTTCAGATGACTTTTTCATTTGTAGTAGGCTAAGCTAAACTTCTTTTACTTTCATTGTTGGAAATATGGATCAAAAAATGACTCTCAAATTCATATCATTAAATTGCAAGAATAGATTCTATTCATCTTTGATTGCACCTGTGCTACAATGTCCAAGAGAATAGTACATGTTTGCAAGGAACAGGAAGTGCAGAGAAGGAGATAAGAAGTGTTAGGTATATTGTCACTGTTCTTCTATAATTCTTGTCATTACAGTTAGAGCTAGTAAGCTCCCATTAGTTTGCTTTCTTCTTAGTGGGACTGTGAAAGCTTAGCTCTTTTGCAAATCAGACTGGATGGTTGCATAATATAGGGTGCTATAGTAAAGCAGTAAAAAAAAAAAAGTAAACATACTATGTGGGCGACTTTTCATTTTGTAGAGAAATCTCTAAATATTAGCCATTTACTGTATGTTCCTTTATTGTGTTTGTAGACAGTTATTCCAAAGTGCTGCAGCTTCAGTGAAAATTTGAACAAGATGATCCTGTGTTTCTGTGATTGCACAGTTTTGTGGGGGGCTTTTTATAATGGAATTAATTTTGAGATTATTAAATCCCACTTAAAATAGATTAATATGTCATTTGATACAAAGGAGAAATTTGAGAGTGCCAGTCACTTGGTTTACTATATTTCGTAATACATGAAGTATTTAATAAAACTGTGTAAGTTGAAGATACACACTTCTGAAGAAAATTACTTTATTAAATGAGTTTGCATTCCAAGGCTTTTTTTTTTTTTTTAATGTTTTTGTAGTGAGAGAGTCCTAGCTGTGTGGTGAATCACTTTTACAAATGAGACTCTGCAAGTTAAAATCAATGGGTTTCCCAAAAGAGGAAAAAAGCCTCATTTGATTAAATTCTGATCCAAATTTTGGCAGGTTGCCACTACTGTAATTACATATTGAATTGAGCTATAATCTCTCAACACCTCAGAAGCTACAACTACGAAGAAGTGAAATAATGAGTTTTATTTTTGTTACCATGTTAATGGTGCTGAATTATTTCAAAAAAATCGATGGCTGTTATGGAATCTTTATTGGTGCAAACCATGCAGCTGTACTTGTTGGAGAGGGAGGGAAAAAACAGCAAAACTTTGGCACAGACAGAGGTTTACAGCAAATGTTTTCTACATCTGCATTTTTTGTTCAATTTAATTATTTTTAAAATGTCTTAGGTACACAACATACGAGTATAAACTCATAGTGCACAACCAGGTAGGATATACATCAAGTGAAGAAGTGATAGCTACTACATTAGCAGGATTACCAAAGAAAGGAAGCGTCCTCATTGCACGTGCTGTTAATCATACTGCTGTAGAAGTGGAATGGTCAAAACCAAGTAAGTGCGCTTAGTATTTATTCCAGTAACTAGATGTTAACCTGCCATCACTTATGTTGGTTTGCCTTGCTCTCATAGGAAACACAGTCCTTGTCTTGATTTATAATATACCTAAGTGTCCTTGAAAGGAGAGCAAAGAAATAGGAAAAAAAAAAAAGTGTGCGTTTTGCTGTTTCTCAGATATGTTTGTATTTGTTATATGCTATTTCTGCAGGATGAGAGTAGTGAAAGTGAAGAAATAGTTAATGCAAACTCATGAGAAATCTATAAAGTAGTAGTACACAAAATATTGTTGCCTTTGTGGTATATTTCATCTCTTTGTATGAAAATTTGCATATACATTCCTTCAGGATGAGAGAATCCCCTTTATCTCTCTTTTTGCTCTGCTCCTTAAAATGGATTTAGCCAGTTTCTCTAGTTTGCTCATACAGCAGTGGGGAATTTCTTCACTACTTACATGCAAATGATTTTATAAGGACTGGGTGCTGAATTGCAACAAATATAGTCTCTTTATTTTATAATTGCATGCCTGAAGTAAGCATGCTTATAAAAACTGACAAATGTAATAGATCTGAAGCAGCTCGCTGAAGTTTCATTACCTTAGTAATCTAAACCTCTGACCTTCTAGATGTAGGTAATGCAATCTGGTTTTATTTTCATTCATACCTTAGAAATTTTCTTCATATATGTTTGTGAAAGCAAAGGTTAAATACCAAGACAGGACCATTTGTTATTTGAAAAATCTTATCATATTTTATTACTTCTTATAAGGCAATAAGAGTATTAACTATTTGGTATACCCATGTTTTATTTTTTCACAATATTAGTTTTTAAATTATTTTCTTGTTTTCATTGGGAACTTGGGAGTCCTTGATGTAAGTTGCCTTGCTAGTTTTCTTTTTCTGGAAAACATACTGAAGGTTGCTGACTTCTAAGGATTTAAGACTTTTATCTGTACCACTTAAAATAAAAATAACATATCACTCTTGATTAAGAATTTCTCTGACAAAACTGTGTACTATTAAATCTGAAAATATGCTTTTGGCTTTTATCAATGCTATTTCCCAGTCCGCTGAGTTCTGTTCAGTGGTACAGTGTGTCACCTAAAGCAATAGGTATCAGTGCTTAAAGTTTTTGTCATAGTCATTCTTTTCATCTTGATGCCTACTGGAAATGCAGTTGCATTTTGATCAGATCGGAACTGTTTGACAAAGGACAGATAAGAGAACAGGCTATATCTGAGTAACAAAAATGGAGAAGCAAGGCTTGCCTGGAATCCTTGTTTATCCACCAGCTCAGACCAATGGATGTCCTTCCCTGTGTAGCCAGAAAATTATACTGGGTTTTTTATTTTCTTTCACTGAGGAAGCTAGCGCTGGGCAAAACACATTTTAGGAAGAAATGTGAGGAGGTTTTTTTTCTCCTGTAAACATAATGCTTCTGAGTGTGTTACAGCTTTACATGTAGATGATGCTATTGTGCTTGCTCTAAAATAATAACACACAGATTTTCATTTTCACTATGGCCAAAAGATCATCTGTGTAAAGTTGAACGTAACTATAATTTAAGACATAGACACTTGCCCCTTATTCATGGCTAGAGGACTAACACAGAAATTCAGTACTTTTGAGGTGAGATAGGGATGTGTTTTTTGATGGAGCAAAAAGAGAAAAAGATCTTTGAGGTTTCCATCTAAAACTAGTGCCATAGAGCAATCTGATTTGTTCTCTTCTTTCTGTCTGCGTGAAAACCATCCTTTTGCAGTGACAAGATGCAAGGTCCATGCACCACTGCTAGCAGTGGGGTTCACCTATTTATTTGCTTACTTCACAGATTCCATTGTCGTCATGGGAAAGTCTAGAGAAAGAAAGCTTTCTCCAGTATTAGATAGGATGGTGAACTGTTAAAGATTTTGACATGTTTGGGAAAGCAGTCTGCATCTTTGCTAATGAGTGTGAAATTCAAGGCACTTGATGGAATCTGGTTCTTTTTTAGATTAAAAAAAAAATTGCAAAAAAAAAATTGTTTTTCTCTTCACAATAAATGTAATTGGTAAAAAAAACTTGTTGACTGAATATTTCCTAGTTAATCTCCCAATGTTTTTCCTTTCTTAGCGCTACAAGATTTGCAAGGAGATGTTGCACATTATACCCTCTTCTTGAATTCTACTGATGATAGAAGATCTCTGAGGATCCAGGCTGATGTAAACTCTATAGTAATAGGTGATTTGCAGCCCAACATGGAGTATCAGATATTTTTTCAAGTTTTTAACGGAGCCCACAGCATCAACAGTGAAGTTGTGCATGTGACTACCTCAGATGGAGGTTGGTGAGCAGTGAAAGCAGCTTGGCTTAAAATCTGAGAATGAAATTGATTGATTTTTGTCAGGGTTGAGATCAGTCATCCTTCCATTATAAAATTTCCGGTATAAAAGGAAAAAGGGCTAAAACGCTAAAATGCTTAAGTGCTGGTTGTCATCATGTGGTAGATCAATAAACGGTCCCACTGAGACAGAAGCAGGAGCTCTAATAGCAGATATTAACCCAGTTTGTTCTCATCTTCTCCTGCATATTCCTATCTATGTACACTAAGTTTGGAACTGAGTTCATATCAATAAATGGTGGAATTTAGAAACAATTAATGGGTTTTTTAAAAGATTTGCTCTGTGAAGCGATATGCTTTTGACATGACAGTCATACACAGAGCCTTTCCTGAGTCACCAGAAACTCTAGGTGTAAGTTCAGCCTCAAAGAAAATTCTTTATGAGTCATTTCTATGCCAGTGGGCAAGTGGAGGGGGAGGAACGGGGGAAGGAATAAAATAAAAAAATAATTGTGATTCTGAAATGTATTTAGAATGGTCTTTCTAATCTTTTTGCTTTATAAAGTCTCATTATAAACATTATAATATCATTACCTCAGAAGCAAGTGTTCCAGGTCATTAGCAAAGTACTTTAAGTGAGGATTCCATTTCCTTTCTGATGCCAAAGGTCAGCACCTTTTGTTTATAAAATAGAATCAATTGCAAGGACAATTCTTCTACTGGTAAAGATGAGTTCTTATGATAAAAATAGGTCTTTGCATGGTTATTTCTGACATGCTTAGATAATTATGTAATTTAAAGCTAAGGAAGGTGTGGTTTTTTTCGTCTTTTTAAATAAGTGTAAGACTTCATCATTACCTATAGTAATCAACATTCAAAACCATTTGCATAATGACAATATTGCATATTGCTTCATAATGCTTCAGCTGTGAAGCTGATAACGTCACGTTCCACCAGACATAAAGTATTTTGGTCTCAGGTTTGCTTTAAAAGCAAAATGCTTTGTTTTTATCTCTTTTTTTGGAAGGATTAGGATTGGGGAGGCATAAAAAAATGTTTGTATGTTGGCAGTGCAGATGGGTGAATAATTTATCATCATATCTCACTGGCCACATACTACTGATGATTGACACTATGCTGCTGGTATAAAGCATTTTACCATCAGCTCTCATGGTTTCTAACTGAGAGTATAATAAGCCAATTTACAGAAGACTACAGACTGTGATAACTTCATCAGAGGAAAGCAGATAAGCAGTGAACCCTTTGCTAAACCTAAATACTAATCTGCATTTGGTTAAACAAGTGCTTTTGCAGAGACAGCTGGAGTTTATTCAGTTTCTTCCTTTATTTCTAGAGCCTGAGGGCATGTTCCCTCCAGAGGTTGTCATCATCAACAGTACAGCTGTACGTGTCATCTGGACATCGCCTTCAAACCCAAATGGTGTTGTCACAGAGTACTCTATCTATGTAAATAATAAGCAGTACAAGACTGGAATGAACGAGCCGGGGTCCTTTCTTTTGGCAGATTTGTCTCCATTCACTATATATGATATACAGGTTAGAATATCTGTTCTGGGTTGTGTAACATGCTTAAATTTACATAAAATATATGTATTTCCAAGCAGAATATTGTTTAACACATTTCTTTACATACATGGGTATATATTGCACTCATGTTTGTGTGTGTACACATACAAGGAATAAATTTATTTTCAGCATATTTTAGGTCTGTATACACTTTTCATAATACAAATTTCCATTATCTTTTTCAAACCATCAAAACTCCATTTACTTTCCCCTAAATGCTCCATGCTACAACATTAGCAAAGCCTCAGCATATATTACAAAGAGGCAAAGATTCTACTCCTACTCATTAAAAGAAAATTGCAATTGTTTTAGAAACATCAGGCATGCATAATATATTGGCAAAGAGAAATAATGATATTGCATTTGTCATCCTTTCATCATTTTTTTTTTCTCCTTATCCTTCTAAGGAGGAAGCAGAGCTGATCTCTGAAATCATAGTAGTACTTTTTATGCTGTTAATAAGTAGAATATTTTTTCTTTGCTTTTCCCTTTCTCTATCTCTATCTTTGCCTCTCTATATCTAATGAAAGGCAAAATACTTTGTGCAGAATTTAAAAAAAAAATTCTTTCTATCCTTAAGTTGTATGAAAATATTCAAGAAATGCAGTTTGACACTTAATTGTAGCTATACCTGTCTGTTTCAGGTTTGGTTTGCATTATATATGAGGAGGACTTAGTAGTACCACATATACTTTGTTCTGAAAATTTGCATCCAGTTACTACATGCCATAAATAAATATCACAGGCAGGCATACTGTAACAGATTTCTATGTTCCAGCCCCTCTGAAACTGCAAACCTCCATCCATGAATACACATATGACTTTCTGAATGCTGCTTGGAAATACATTTGTCTTTTCTCAATAACAATGCAAATTCAGTGTGCTGCCTCACTTATAGACCCTCTATTTTAATGTACCATGGCCACCTTCTGTTGCTTGAGATGTTAGTTATCCTTCTCTTCCGCTTTCTTAGTCTTTATACTGGACTTATATTTACATCAATGTAATAGGTAAAACCAAAACAAGCTGGGTTGTTTTTTTTTTTTTTTCTTTTGATTCTTTTTTTTTCTTGTCCTGGAAACAATGTTATCTTGAATGCATATGCATCTCACCGGTAATTTTACTGAATTATCTTTCATTTTTTGTGCTCTTTTGTTTTGTGTAACTTCTCTGTTGACAATACTGAAGCAAAGTTACCATCCTTCACTAGCTGTTTCACTTTGCCTCTTGTGGTGGTTTTAACCTGGCCAGCAGCCAAACACCACACAAACACTCACCCTTCCCGGTGGGATAGAGGAGAGAATCAGAAGGGAAATAGTGAGAAAACTTGTGGGTTGAGATAAAAACAATTTAATAATTGAACTAAAATAATAATTTCCATAATAATGGTAATAATAGTAATAATGGAATATACAAATGAGTGTTGCACAATGCAGTTGCTCACCACCCACCAACCGATGTGCCACCTGTTCCCGGGCTAGCAGTCCCAGAGCAAAGACAATCCCAAAACCAAAACTGCAATCCTGGAAGAGAGACAGAGCCCGAGCACCCAGGCTTTCTGGCCAACCCTCATTAATATACTGAACATGATGTTATATGATATGGATTATCCCACTGGCATATCCAAATGCCGGTCTGAGTCTGTTAATTTTACTATGCTCTCCCTGAGTTTCTTCTACACCTGCAGACTAGCAAAACATGGGAAGTTGGAAAGTCCTTGATTTTCTTAGCAACAACTAAAAACGTCAGTAAATTATCGACATCTTTCTCATAACAAATCTCATACTGAAACCAAAACACACTGCTATCCTAGCTGGTCAGAAGAAAATTTGCTCTTGGCCTAGCTGAAACCAGGATACCTCTGCTTAGTTTAATCACAAGAATTAAAGGAATAAATTTTTATTTCTGTGGCATTTTTTATAACAAAGTGTATGATTCCTATTTGCATTTTTCACTTTTAATTTTCCAGAGTAGACATGAAGAAGTAGAAAATATTAAGGAAAAATTATCCTTATTTTTATGTCAGAATATGTGATAGGTGTAGAAAATTTACTCAAGGCCCCAAATCAAAGTACATTTTTTTCAGTGTTGTGTACCAAATTCTACATACACATACAGAAAAAACAAATTCACTGCAACTCTGTTTAATAATTTAATAGAAAACAGCAATTAGTTACAGAGGGCTACATGTACCCCTTTTTTGAAAATGGTGTGGGAAAATGTGATATAGTGCAGTATATCTCTGGTAGGTGTATTTATCTCAAAGCTGCAGTATTTTCCTGGCTGTGTGGAATCTGTTAAATAGAAAAGAATGAAATCTTGGGTGAAGAGAGAAGTCTAAACAAGTGGCAAAGCTGAATAATTTCTGCAGCTGAGGATGTAAAACTCGTGTTCTTCTTCATCAGATTGAAGTCTGCACGGTTTATGCCTGTGTGAGAAGCAATGGGACCCAGATTACAACTGTGGAAGATGAACCAAAGCAGCTGTTCGCACCCATTATTCACATAATTGGCTCAAGGTACTATGCTATAGGTGGCTTTCATATATCAGAGCGATTAGTGGCTGGTTTGAGGGCCAGAATGTAAGGTTGTCTTCTCTCAGTTGAATAAGGTGCATAAAAGAATTCAGGATACAGTTTGAATACATTTTTCATGGTTGTTATTTTTGGTCTTGGAGTTTTTGTCCAAAAGAGCAACTGATGACATCTCACCCTTGGTTGATTGTACAAACCCATTTGGGTATCACTGTGCTGTGATAATAAATAAAGCATAAGTGGAAGTAGTTAAGAAGTGTAGAGGAATGAAAATTATCACATTTTGCTGTCATTTAAGACAAGGAAGATTAATGCTCAGGGAGCAATGCAATGCTGATAATGGAAACTTAGAATAATTGTGGGTAAAAACAAGTCACCTATCACAACAGTAAGAATTAGTAAGCTATCTTAAAAGGCATGCATATCTATGTCTCCTTGAACCACTCTTTGCAATCTGCCTATCCACTACACCCACAGGCATGGGCAAACTTCTTAATTGCAAAGGGAGTGTCAGATTTGCAGTCTTTAGAAGCAGCCAAATAGTAACATATACAGTGATTCTTTGGGAGTTAATATCTTCCAAAGACAGACTAAAACTAAGCTGACTAACACATTTTTCAGAATTACACCAGCAAGAAAACAGTGTGTATGTTATTGGTTATGTGATTTTATTACACTTCTGGTGGAGTATGCTCATTAGCAGTGTTTCTTTTATAGAAATAAATATATATTTTTAAAAAAATAACAAAAATCTAATATCTGAGCCATCAGGAATGGCCAACAGAATGGATTTGCTTCTCCAGTCTCCTAAGGACTTTGGTTTGCTGTTTATCATTTCTACATTATGCTTGAATTGAGCATTTGTCTCTGTATAAAGGTGGAATTAGGCTTGCTATTTTTCTGTCACACATACAGATATAGTCAAAGCTTGTTTGAAGATAAGAACTCAATTCAGGATCTCATCTTTTGCCCTTGGCTTTAACTTATGTATGCCTTTGTCTGTATTGTCTGTGCTGCAAACACTTATGCATGTTTCTGCTATTATATATAGACTAAATATGTCATAACACATGAATGCAAAAGGATCAAAAATGCCTTCCTGCTTTATAATCTGCTCAGCCAGAAACAGACTCTGTTTCTACACTGCCTT
>NW_010302078.1:22039-24944 GCF_000700745.2 Antrostomus carolinensis
TATCCCAAAAGAATACTAACTACTGATCGATTGCCCGGACATGTCTGGCCATGGCCTACACGTGCCCCGGGTAGTTCATTTATTTGCCACGGTGGATTTGCTAGAGTGGAATTTAATCAATAGCTAATTCATTAATTCTGGTCCTCGCGTACGTAGGGATTGTGCAGTATAAAAATGACTGGCTGGCTTCAGCTTTGATTGAAATATGACAAACACTACAGCTGACAGCTTCAGCAGGTGCTGGACTGAATATGAATTTTGCTTATTTATCCTCCATAAAAGAAAAAGCTTGGGCGAAAAAAACAGTTTGTGTAGACAAGAGGATATTTTAATACATATGTGTCATCAGACAGAGAAAAAAGGCATTTCTAGAGTATAGGCTCATAGGATACCCAAGATATAACACAGACTGTGTATTTTATTTTAATTGGAATCATGGTGGCTTTCCCTCTTCTGAATCAGTTTAGGGGACTGTATTATTGATGAGAATGCTGTAGGATAATGTCTTTGTAGCATTCACAAATAATTGTTTTAAAATTTGCCTCAAGGTGCTGCATGACATAAATTATAATTTCACCCACCAACTTCTTAGAAGTCTTTCTGATAGCAGCTCTATCCACACTGTTCTAATGAAGGTTATACCACCAGAGCCATTATAAATACCTTATTTTTCCACCCCTTGCAGTTAATAACTCAGCTTCAGGCTGAAACTTGGCACAAAAGGTCGCAGTCCTGGAATTAATATTTTATAATGCCAAACTTAAACAGTATGGGACCCAATCCTGAAGTCCTAAATCAAGTTCTGGTTTGTTACGTTTCTCATCTGGGTTTTGTTTTTTTTTGAAGAGGGATGGCATTGACCATCTTTAGATAGAAACAAAATCTGTTGAAATCAAGTATGCATTTTTTCTTTTTAGTTAGGACCACAGGGTTTGTCTCTATAGAGAAGTATTGCATTTTATTGCACAGATTAGAAAGTTCTCTGAGTACTGTATGCATGTGGATGCTGACTTAAAGTTCGTGTAGTGGATTAAATTCTTGTAGCATGTTAGAAAATAGTTCATTTTCCTTTAAAATACTTTTCTTCTTTCTCTTGTTCCTTATAATACAGCATGCTAGTTTTTCCCTAATAACAATACTTAGTAGCAGCTTTGTTCCTTTCAGAAAACTGAGGCACAATGCAGATGACATCTGACAGAAATTCTATTCAGCACTTAGTTAAAAACTTGATGGCTCTGAAAACACCATTTGGCATAAACTAGGGAAAATACTTCGGAGCTTCATGAAGGAAGAGAGGGCCCTTTGTACACCTTGAGGGAAGCAGAAACTGTGGTCAGAGTGTAATAGAAAGCTCAGAGAAGATAAAGCTATGGGAGAAAAGCTAGGTGAATTCTTTGGTTTGATGTTCAGTATCATGAAGGAAACCTGGGAAGATTTCTGTTTCAGGTGCTGTTTGTAGGTGAATGAGCTGGAGGAACTATCTCAAATGAACATGTTAGTGAGAAAGATTTTAGAACAATTGAATAAAACATATAGTAATAAATTGTTGAGGTGATGGTATTTGCTGAGGAGTTCTAAAGGAGCTCAAATATGAAAGTATCAAACTACTGTGCTGTGTAAAATATCCTTTAAATTGGTTTTAGTACTTGAGGAATGGAAGATGAGACAATGTAGTAGAGATTTCTCCAAGAGCATCTGGGGAACTAAAGACCAGTAAGTCCTGATTTTTCATATTGGGAAAATGAGTGGAAAGTACAAATAAAGAAGGATTCATAACTGTGTGTCCAGGCAACATACAAAGTCAAGTTTCTCAAGTATACCTAGTTTTATAGCACTTTAGCTGAAGTATCCAGGGCATTGTTCCCACCCATGGAGGAAACCTGATCACTCTCCCTGCTTTAGTAATGGGAAAAACAAGGCACAGAAAGATTTCATGAAGAAATTTGCAGCAACAGTAGAAGCATAATGCTATTTGTCAGACTTTCTGTACTGTCATGCCTCCTCTCTAATTATGTTACCACTGCAGTCCACAATACAGCAGAACTGTGCAATAATGCTGAAGTAGTTACTCAGTATGTTTGATCTTCTGGTGGGGAAAGTATTTCATCCACTGATCATTAACAATAGCAGTGTTCCCTGCTTTAACACTGTTGGGTGAATCTTGTGATTTTCCTGTGACTTTTTTTTAATTCCAGCTTCTGAAAGTGAAGTCATTGAATTTTATATTTGATGTGATTTTTTTAAATTTAAGCCTTGTATTTGATAAGACTAATACAACATTTGTTCTTAAGATTCAAAAGTGAGACCTTGTTATATTCTTAATCTTGATGGTGAAACCTTTACTACTGAGTGGAGGAAAAAATATCCGGAAGAGTTCTTTTCATCGTTCATGAATACTCAAAGCTGATGATCCTCAAAGCAGGCAAAAAACAGAATTCCATTTCCAAAGTCTGGTTTACCAAAATGTGTCTGATGTATATCAAACCTGAAATACTAATATTTTTCATGGATATAAAAAAAAAAAAATATTTCTACCTGAAAATGTCAGAATGAATTGTCTTCACATGCTTGAGTCAAAGGATTTCAGTTTGCTGTGTTGCACGAAAACCAAATGCACTTTTGCGGATCAGTTAGAAATTGTTCTTTATCTTCTGGAAGTGCTGCAGTACCTCATGGACCTTACAGTCCGAAGCAGTTCTTTTCTGTGAACGTGGTTAGGCTGCCTCTTCCCTGGGAGGTGAGTTCTATTTCAGTATTTTTGCCATATTGACAGCAGTCACAGAAGGGACTCATCCAGCATTTGAACTATCATAAATAGCACATGCTTGAAATGAAGTTTTCTCTGGGCAGACCATATGCCAGATGCTGTACATCATCCAGGCAAGATCATGGAGCAGATCCTCCT
>NW_010302079.1:0-5149 GCF_000700745.2 Antrostomus carolinensis
GGAACTGGATGAGCTTTAAGGTCCCTTCCAACCCAAACCATTCTATGATTCTATGATATGTAGTGACAATGCTCAGCACCCTGCACCTGCTCATGGCACCAAACCGTTTCCTTGCATGCAAATTTTGATAGCTAAAAGTTAAAATAAACAACTAAAAGTTTAAATAAATAATTAAAGGAGAAAATAAAGAACTAGTTGCCAGCTGTTGTCAGGCAGGATGCAACCCAATAATAATTTAAAAGCATCACTTTTACTGCCGGAATAGAATGCTCGGGAAATAAAAATGCCATCAGGTACCATATAATCAAATGTTTCCATCGTGTACCTTATCAAGTGATGCTAGCAGGGAGAACAGGATCATTTTTCACGGTGGACATTGCTGCATGTTATGCTCACGTTTTACGTGCTCTAGATTTCCTTTGGCGCTAACATCAAATATTGTTTATAATAGAAAGTGTTTTCCAAATGCATTGGTCTCCAAGTCCTTGTAAAGCCTCTTAAAACATCAAAGGATATTTCATGGTAACCTGGTTGGCAGAATAGTTGGCCACATTGTGATACTTTGAATTTTCCTTTCAGTTTGAGCTCCAGTTTATATATGTCATTCCTACTCGGGAATAAATTCTGAACAGCTAATGAAATCACGCTGAAGGGGAACATTCTTCAGGGATTATATTTGAAAGGGAACAGAGCTAATGAGTGAGAAATCCGAGGCTGAATTATGATCTCAGGTGCATCATTTCAAATCTGGAGTGTATCAGTGAGGCGTAAATGAGTTGTTCGGTTGTTCACATCGGCAGGAGAGTTCAGAATTGGGTCCGCTCTTCGCTTTGACTGTAGGTGTTATTTGCAGCTGAGGATGGGAAAAAAAAATAATCTTTTATGCTTTAGGCAATTTGGCAGCTCAGTAAAAAAAAAAAAAATTGCCATATCTATTCCGTGACTGTCTAAATATGTGCCTGATGAAATATTTATATGTAAATATTCTATATTATATTAATAACGAAATAAAAGGTTGTTGCGAAAGAAAGGAATGAAGTGTTCTGCATCCAAAATAGAAGTGGAATTAATGATCTTAAAACTCAGGGAGATTTAGGAAGGTAGTTGTGAGAAATTTTTTAAGGGGTAGGGTGGCTAATGCCTGCGGTAATTTGCCAGGAGATTTACAGACTCTGAGTCCTTGGACAGGGTTTTTTTTTGGAAGCTGGATGGAGAAAGCTCTGTGACAAGTGGGGATGGGCAGGAAGAGAGGCAGGGACCAGGACCAGGACCAGTGCTCTGGTTTGGAGATGTTCACAGTGAGTTTCACTGTGAGAAATGCACCCTGTGGTTCCCAGGGCTGTGGGAGCAGCTCATGGCTTTGGAAGGTGTTTGTTCTCCAAGTTCTTCATTCATATTGCTGGCCAGAGCCAAGTGAGTCATGGAGTTGTTTCATGAGTGGGGATCAGGGGTGCAACTGAACCTCCCAGAGAGTGAAACCTTCTAGGTTTTCAAATCTGCTTATAAAATTTTAAACCATGAAAATTTATTTAAAACGAGGTAGTCAAGGAATCTCTGTGAGTGAGAAGAGTAAGTGAGTGGGGGAAATGTCTTTATTTTTAAATAATCATTGAAATCTATTTTCTAAACAGGTTGAAATGATAAAGGAAATTGGTATCTTACATTTTACATTCATATTATTTACATCACAATTATACTTTTCTTTTTTCCTTCTGGAAAGATTTGAGTGGAAGAAGCTGATTAATATTTAGGATGTATATTGTATAACCCAGCACACTCCCAGACTGTTTGCTTTATTACTTTCTAAACGACTTCCCTCTGTGTAGATAGGATTTGGGTTTGACTTAGGCAGTTTGTGGTGGGAGACAGGACAGGCTAGAAGAGAGCTAGGGCTGTGCCTTGCTACTTTTATATTTAATGTCTTTTTGGAGCAAGGCAAGAAATGACTTTAACAACTTTAAAACTTCAAAATACATATTGCTTCCATTTACCTATGGTGATTTTTATTTAGGTGACCCAGATGGTTTTTCCTTGGGTTTCACCTGTGGGTAGAGTTCCCACCTCCTTAGTTCTCGGACAAGAAATTTTCCAGAAAATTCTTCGTGCTTTTATGTAAAACAACTGTCAAAATCTCTTCTATGAAATCCTCAGTGAAAGGTGATAGAGAGGAATTTGAACATAGTGCATAAGCAATTATGGCTTTGTATGTAATTTTATCTGAATGGACCAAGGGAAGAAAAATATATGAAAAATAATTGATGGCTTGATCAGCAAAGCAAAATACCAGGAGCTTTTTGACATTTAAGCAAGGTCAGAGGCAATGTGTGTCTAGTGACCTGGAGAGGGAATGAATATGCAAACACTGGCAACATGGAAAATTGTAAATGAGAATGAAATAATTTGATTTTTTTTTTTCTTTTCATATTTAATATTAAAACTCTAGTCACTGGGAGAACCTCCTGAGATGTATCTTTTTCTTGTTAGAAATTCCAAAAGACAGCATAGCAGCAAGTACCCCAGAACCTGAAGCATAAATACGGATGTTATTGGAAAAAAACTGAATTATTCATTGAGGTTTATTTTTGACAATTGGTCATGTGGAAGATGGTGTAACACCACAGAGCAGTTCACAGCAGTGTCTGAGGGCAAGACCAAAGACAGTCTTCTAGACAAAAAGGGGTTTTTTTGGTTTTTTTTTTCAAGAAGTGGGAATGGGAGGCGGAATGGGAGTAGATGTGAATGTTGCATATTTATATTTAAAATATAAAGAATCAGAACAGGGTGTCTTTGAATGATCTGCTTTTCCTGGAGATGGCATCCAACATCTGAGTAGTCAAACTGGTAACCTTGGGAGAATGGCACTTTTTAATCCAACAGTATTTCTGTCAGGTTTGTCCACACTTCAGGTTTGTTTCATGCTGATGAAGGGAGAAGATTGTTCTCCCCAGCACACATGGGTGATCTGATCCTAAATCACTGAATTGTTTTGGTTGGAAAAGACCTTAAAGATCATCAAGTCCAACCATAAACTTAACACTGCCAAGTCCACCACTAAACCATGTCCCTCAGCACCACATCTACTCGTCTCTTAAATCCCTCCAGGGATGGGGACTCAATGCAGGAAGCCTCCAACATAACCCTCTGAAAGTCAGGAAGGTCTTGCACGTGCATCCCTCCCTTCTCTACAGTGAGATGAGCATCTTTCTGTGATGTTTCACCCTGCTTCTTCCCAACATGAGTTTCAGCATTGGATAAATAGTTGTTGGATGGTGCTTTTCCTAGTAGTTTTATGACTAATGCAGGTGGGTGGAAGGGCTGTGGAAATTCATGAGGAGCAGGATGGAGCCAGCACCAGAGAAGCTGTGGAGGAGCGTGTCTGCACACGTTAAATAAGCTTCCCTGGCCTTTATGCAGATTTGGTATCCCTGAAGGTCTGGGACACCCAGTGACATCCTGCTGCCATCTGACTCATGCTCAGGGGGTTTTTTTGAGTGAGAGTGAGGAGCTTCCAGGGTCAGAGTGATGCTCCCTCCCACTTCATGACACTGCTAAAGTGCTGCAGAGCTGTGACAGCTCTTGCTACTCTCATTTTTAGGATAGTGGTTTCGTGATTTCTAGGAGGACATGTTGACTTTGGAACTCTCTTCCTAATTCTGTAACAGTGAGGGGAGGGAAGGTGCTGAGGAGATGACACGGTTAGGTCCTCCCACCTTGGCAAGGCAAGCGTTGGTGCCTTGACTTGCAAACAGGGGATTAGTTCCTCCTGACAGTGCAGAGGGACCTTCTTGGAGATAACACAAAGGGAGGAGAGGCTGGTAGCACCCACGTTCGTTAGCATGTCAGCTTGCACAGCTCCTAGATATGTAGCACTTTCTGGAAGGAACTAAAAAAAATGTGGTTGTTTCTTGGAAAGGCTTCCGTGGGCTTTTGAGAGTGAGTGGAAATGCCTGCATGGGCAGTGGAGCGTCCATGGAGATTGATTTCCTACATGTGGTATTTGCAAGAGCAAAGGTTTTCTTCTGGCTTTGTATTGTGTGTTAGGCCACGTCCCATTTTAAAGAAACTGTGCTGTGATATGGTAAAAGAGAGACCAGCTTCACCAGTAATAGCTTGTTAAGAGATAGGAATCCAAGGGCAAATGTACACAGAGAGTTACAACCACAAAGCACTGAGGGGAATCCATGAGACTCGTTAGTGGGGCTTGTTGTGTTCAGTGAAATCCCCAGAAATTATCATGAGAAGGTAAACAGCAGAATGAGAAGGAATGTCACAGTTAGGGAAAAAAAGGAGTTAGGAAAAAAAATATAATACCACAAAGGTCAACAAACATCACAAAAGGACTCCAACAGTTCTGCTGGAGGAGAGAAGGTTGACAAGGGCTCTGGAGCTCAGAAAGCTGTGGCTGGGCAAGGGAGTGACAGAATGCTTGAGAGAGTCCAGCACAGAGCCACCAAGATGATGAAGGGAGTGGAGCATCTCCCTGCTGAGGAAAGGCTGAGGGAGCTGGGGCTCTTTAGCTTGGAGAAGAGGAGACTGAGGGGAGACCTCATTAATGTTTATAAATATGTTAAGGGTGAATGTCAGGAGGATGGAGCCAGGCTCTTCTCAGTGATGCCCAATGGTAGGACAAGGGGCAATGGGTGTGAGCTGGAACACAGGAGGTTCTGCTTCAACTTGAGAAGAAACTTCTTTCCAGTGAGGGTGCCAGAGCCCTGGGACAGGCTGCCCAGGGAGGGGGTGGAGTCTCCTTCTCTGGAGACATTCAAGACCCGCCTGGACACCTTCCTGTGTGATCTCATTTAGGTTCCTGCTCTGGCAGGGGGGTTGGACTGGATGATCTTTTGAGGTCCCTTCCAATCCCCAACATTCTGTGATTCTGTGATTATTTATTTTGCTCTAGAGATCACTGTATTCATGTCTAACTTTCAAATAGTTGACTTTGTGATTCTAAATGTCTCATAAAATAGTCTTTTAAGGTAATATACATATTTAAAGAAAGGTTGGCACTTTCTCTGCTCTCCCTCATAGCAGATTGTCTTTTTATGTTTATTATTCAGACATGTTGTCCACCACTGTTAATATGAAGTTTTGCAAATCATTTTACCTGCAGAGAAAAAAAAATGGTGTCAGCAGGCACATTCCTTTCAGC
>NW_010302079.1:5197-9156 GCF_000700745.2 Antrostomus carolinensis
GGTTTTTCTAATGGAGCTGGTCCAGAGGATGCTGGACTCGTTACAGGAGTCACTGAGATGCTGTGAAAGCTGGGAGCATCTTTGTTGCTGTGGAGAAGTGATGCTTTTTTGGAGACTCTCCTTCTTTGGGTCACTCCCATCAGGCTTTGGAAAAATCTGTGTTGGCCATGTTGGGTGAGATCTTCTTGTACTCTTCACAGCAAAGAAAACACATTATGAGTTAAATCACTGAAGACGATAGGAGCTTCAGCATGGCATCAACAGTCGAAGGGTTTTTGAAGAACGTCGGACATGTAGGTTGTGCATCTGCATCATAGAATCACAGCCTGGTTTGGATTGGAAGGGACCTTAAAGCTTATCCAGTCCCAACCCCCCTGCCAGCAGCAGGGACACCTTCCACTAGACCAGGTTGCTCAAAGCCTCATCCAGCCTGGCCTTCAACACTTCCAGGGAGGGGGCATCCACAACTTCCTTGGGCAACCTGTTCCAGTGTCTGACCACCCTCACAGTGAAGAACTTCTTCCTAATATCTCATCTAAACCTCCCCTCTTTCAGCTTAAACCCATTTCCCCTTGTTTTGTCATTAGTTGCCCTTATGGAAATTCCCTCCCCAGCTTTCTTGTAGTCCCTTCAGGTACTGGGAGGCCACTAGAAGATCTCCCCGGAGCCTTCTCTTCTCCAGGCTGAACAGCCCCAACTCTTTCAGCCTGTCTTTATAGGAGAGGTGCTCCAGCCCTCAAATCATCCTGGTGGCCTCCTCTGGACTTGTTCTAGCTGGTCCATGTCTTTCTTGTGTTGGGGATTGGTAGGGTGTGGATTTTACCCTCATGCTCTCTGTGCATTGCCTTGCTGTCTAGCTCCACCACTTGTCTGGGGAGCATCATTCTACGTGGTGCAAAGAAATTGAACTCATACCTGTTGTTACCAAGCAGCGATGCCCTGCACCTCTCTGGCCACGGTTTCTTGCTGTGAGGACCACAGTCAACTGTGGTGGAGGGTCTTTGCAGGGCTGGTGGCAGTGTTAGTAAACTGCACAAGTTGTTTTCTTGAGGAAAATTTATGACAGAAAGTTCCTACTAACAGGATTTCTCATGCTCCTCTTCTTATATTCAGAAGCTTTCCACATAATAAAAGGGAAATTTCACACCTTTCATTTGTTATTGGCTCGGTAAATAAAAATTCTGTAGAGTAAACAAAGAGGTGGAATATCTTACAGTAATTTTTTTTAGAGGAATTGTTATTTCTAGGTAGTCCAGGCCCTTGAAAATATCTTCAAACCATTTGCTATCGATACATGTTTCTCACTTTTCCGGGCTCCTTTGTAGTGACTATGCCCATTAATACATATTCTTATCAATAAAGGCATTTTTATTTCTCTTCTAATCGACTCTTTCAAAAAATCTTTCCCTCAAGGTGTAGCAGCTTATTCAGATTGATTTTATCATTCATATTTATTATCAGCATAGTTCCTTCTTTTTACTCTGGTTGTAACATCTAACAGACTGTATCTCTCCTCATTTTCTTGATTGTGGCAGGACTGACTCATCATCTCTGTAGCTTCCACTGGACTCTTGCCAGTAGTTCCCTGTCTCCCTTGAACTGGGAAGCCCAGAATACCAGGTCACACTTCTCTGTCTGGCTTATGCCTGGCAATGTCACAGCAAACAGCATCAAGACACCTGGTTCAGGCCAAGATGCAGGCTACCACCAGCGGTTTCTCCTCAACCATCTGTCCTTACACTTTGAAAGAAGGAATTCAGTTTATTTTTACATGATTTGCTGTTGACAAATCCCTAGTGACAGTTACTCATCTCCGTGTCATCTTCCAAGCGCTCACAGATTATGGGATTGTTTGTTGCAGAATGCTTCTGGGAACTTAAATTAAGGTGGCTGGGCTGTAGCTCTCCAGCTCCTCCTCCCACTCCCCCTGTTTTCAAGGTAGACATCATGTTTGTCATTGGAAGGTTTTCTTGTACTTCCCTGATTCCCCATAAGTTTTCTCTAGAGGTTTCAGTGGGTTTTTTTGGGCTGATGCTTGTCCAGGCCCCTCTGGTGTGAATATGTGTGTACTCTACCTTCTTCTAAGCTCAGTTCTTCCTACAAGTGTGAGGTATTTTTGACGTCTGAGGAGGGTCCACCCTTTTAGAAAATCCTGCTGCACCGATGGAATGCAAGAGCTTGGCTCTTCTGTACCAACTATTATTTGTGTGGCGTGGCTCTAAAACCGAATGAAAATATATCATCTTTCTGATTGACTGCAAAGAAATTGTTGATATTGTGTAGTGCCACCAGGAAAATGAGACTAATCACAAATCAGCTTCACCTGTGCTACATGTGCTGTTGGTGAGAACTTTTGTGCAGACCTAGGTTGGCTTTTTTTTGCTCTCCAGGTAGAGGTCAGAGCTGCTGAGTTACACTCTGCTGCTGTTTTTCTTCTCCAAAAAGACAGTTGACTGCAATTTCAAGGTCAATTCACTTGCAAGTCCTCTCTGTCCTGTTGATGACCTCAGCTTGATTCAAGGCAGTCCTAGCCTTTTCTCTTTAATCACATAGAGGTTAAAATTCATTCCAGTCTTTCATGGAGCCTGGAAGGCCACAATTTTATGACTTCTCAGGCAGTGATTGTTCAACAACAAAGTTATCAAGACTTGACCTTTCAGTTCCTGGAGGTGCTAATCATGGAAGTTCCCAACATCTCCCTCCTTGCTTCTGTCTCTCCTGTTTCATTGGGCTCTTCACAGAGTTGTGTTGTCCAAGTGTGAAGTTCAGCCTGTGCACATGCCTGGTTAATTGTCCATTTTGCCATTTCAGTCCTTAAGTGTCCAACTACCTGAGCTGGAAATTCTCAACCAAAATGATGTGTCGGAGCTTAAAGCCCACACAACAGTTAGCCAACTGATTTCATTTCCTAATTACTCATGTTACAAACCTTTTTGAAGAAAACCACTGGTTTGATTCACAAATACCTTGTATGCTTTTGCTGTATTTTGAGTACCAAAGCTCAACATAGAAGAGCTCACACTGGTGTGAGTTCTCTTTATTGTATATTTCTTGTTTTCAGCTTCATTAAGAGAGCAAACTGGCTCCTGTCTGGAATGGATTAGAGGAGAAAGAAGACAAAAGGGCTTTATAACAAGCTCAGACATCCACAGAGGCCTCCTATATTTTGGACATATTCTAATTTCATCCCTGAATTTCTTTAGTTTGGCCATTATTTAGTGCTTTCACAATTGTACTTACCTTTTCTTTGGACCAGAAGATTTATGTCTCAAAAGAACAAAGCAAAATAAAACCTGACTGGAAAAACTATCCTATTTAATTTAATATCATCAACCTGGAATTAATTTCTTTTAAGGCGTTTTCTGCTGCACTGGTGCATATCTTTAATATAAAAAAGCCCACATTTTCTAGTGGTGAACATGGAGATAGCTCCAGTGATTTTGGTGTTGTGTTCATATAAGCCAGAAGGGAATCTGATCCCACAGGTCAACAGAGGAATTAATATTTACCTTGGAGAAATTAATTTGAATCCTTGCTTGACTTCTGACTTGAGTGTTAATTAGGCCAAGTGTAATGAAGTCTGTGATTCTCTTTAAAGTATTACTTGCCTTGCTAATTTTTGAGCTCATGATTTTGGATGTGGCAGCCTGGTCCTGTTGGACTGACATTCGACTAGATTGAATTTGTTGGTCAAAAAAAATGAAGATGTAGAACCAGTCACCAAAGCAGCTTGAACTTCTCTTGGTTGTGCTCTGTCTCACCAGCTCATGTCAGTTGTGAGAGGCAAAGTTTTTAGAAGGAATTGTTGACCCTCTGCTTGGCAGTGATTCTCCTGCATAACCCTAGTAATTATTGAACTGGAGCTATAAGCCTACAACCTTTTAATTATAATTTTCATCTTAGAATGTCTTTGAGGTTCTAACCTGTGAGATGCTGATGATACAAAGCTGGGAGGAGTG
>NW_010302080.1:0-1698 GCF_000700745.2 Antrostomus carolinensis
GGCCTCAGGCCCCATGTTCAACCTGGGGCACCTGCAGCACCCCTCCTCCGCCAGCGTGGACTACAGCTGCGCCGCCCAGATCCCCGGCAGCCACCACCACGGACCTTGCGACCCCCACCCCACCTACACGGACCGAACTAGCAGCATTTTTTTTCCTAAAAACTTAATTAAAAAATAATTTTCAGAATGGTTGTATGTGGTCGATACAAAACTAATTTCTAATTTCTCAGCCCCCCCCTTTTTTTTTTTTTTTTTAAACTTTTTTTTTTTTTTTTTTTTTTTTCTGACGGGACAGTGTTACTTTGCTCTCGAGTGCCAACAGTGTTAGTGGATTTGTCTCCCCTAGCAGCTCCCTTTTTTCTTCTCAGCCCCGAGTAGGTCCGTGAGCAGGATCCCGCCTTTCTCTTAGAGCTGTGTTAAGCGTGACAGTGCAATATACCGAGGGACTGATAAGCTGGTATAATGGTGTACTTGAAGGTAAGTCTTAGAGATGCCGTAGTGTTAGCAGCGCGTCATGCTGAGGTGTTTTAGACCAGTTGTGAGCGGTGGGAACTCGTCCGCGCGTAAGCTTATTTCAGAGAAGTTAATTTATGAGTTCTTCCGTAACGTAAGGATCGCATCGGACTAAATGATATGTATTTATTATTTTAAGCGAGACATTTTTGTATCACTGATTATTTATCCTCGTCTTAATGTATTTATGTGGGTATTTGTAGAATTTCTTCACCAGTGCTTCAAGCGATTCAGGTCCGTGGTGACTTACATTTCACCTATTTAGTATATTCGGTCTGAGCTAGTTGAGAGAGTAGTCTTGAGCAGTTGTAACAGTGGCTGGTGTTTGTAGTTTATGTAAGGATTAATTAAGACAGCAAGTCGTAAGTCATTAATAGAGTAAAACAAACTGTGGCATCACACAAAGAGCCGTTACACTTAAGGGAAAAAAAAAAGTATTTTTAAAGTATTTATTTCTAACCGGCTGGCCCCACTCGAGCGCCTGGGTGGCTTGGCTGCAGCTGGCTCGGCCGGGTGAAGCCACCTTTGTAGTTTATGTAAGGATTAATTAAGACAGCAAGTCGTAAGTCATTAATAGAGTAAAACAAACTGTGGCATCACACAAAGAGCCGTTACACTTAAGGGAAAAAAAAAAGTATTTTTAAAGTATTTATTTCTAACCGGCTGGCCCCACTCGAGCGCCTGGGTGGCTTGGCTGCAGCTGGCTCGGCCGGGTGAAGCCACCTTCAGCTGGAAGCGCAGCCGCTTTGAGGAGGCGATCTGCAAAGCGAGATGCTTGGCCATCTTGTTTCAGATCAAATCCTGCATACAAAAACCTCGGTGAGGTTAACATTTATTTATTGACTGGGTATCTATCGCACATATTATTATTTCGGTGGGCTATTTTCTTTTTTTTTTATTTTTTCTTCTTTTTTTTTTTTTTTTTTTTTTTTTTTTTAGTTACATTCTGGCTATCTGAAATAGGAAAGAAATTAGAAGCTTAGAACGCAAAAAACATAGGAACCCTCTGATAGTGTTAATTTCATTAGGGTCTCCATAGCAATCCGCACAGCAGCTGCCGCCTCCTTTGTTATTTATACTGTTGTCTTTATACTAACCATAAATCATTTTTTTAGACATCTTTGGAAGCCCGAGCTTTTTCTCTTGTTTTTCGTAAAAATAAACTTTGAACGAAAATTGACAATC
>NW_010302081.1:0-254 GCF_000700745.2 Antrostomus carolinensis
CCAGCCCCTCATCATCTCTGTGGCCAAATGCCCCCTCCCTGGCTGCAGGATGTGCTGGCTAATTACAGGAAGAAAGGAATTAGCAACTCAAATATTCCAGCCTCTGCCAGGCTGCCCGGTGTTAAACCCCATCCCTTGTGCCAGGGACCTGCCTGGTGCTTGTGGGGCTGCAGCCCAGCAGTGCTGAGGGGAACCCGTGGTGCCGAGGGGCTGCGACTGCTCAGCCGTGGGAGATGCTGCAGTGGCCATGGCCA
>NW_010302081.1:337-894 GCF_000700745.2 Antrostomus carolinensis
GTCAAGGTGGGGCAGGGGGGGTTGGGGGCCTCTCAGTGCCCAAGTTCCCTGGACAGTGAATCCGGGGTGCTCCTCCCTTCTTACCCAGCAGCAGCAGGATGGACAGAGGCCGTCCCCGGCGTGGGCACACGTGTCTCTGAAACCCCCAGAGCTGGTGGAGCAGCCTGGGCTGAGGGGCCTCGGGCACCAGAGTGAAAGCTGGGGCTGCAGCCGTGGCACAGAAACCACGGACACTGGGAAAGCGGCCGGACAGTGTTTCTGGAGCCTGGCACGTGGGAAGTGGAGCAAGGAGTGGGAGTGGGACACAGCCAAAGGATGGCTCCCCCTTCTCCTACACTGTACCCAGCGTCCCTCCCGCCTCGCCGCTGTCACCGCCTGGCAGAGCGTGTCCAACCACTGAATCACGGAGCCTGGGAACAAAGGCTAAAACCAGGATGATACTAAATGCGACCCCATACACATCTCCTGCCTGAGTCACATCTCCTGCCTGAATCACCCTCCAGCACTGATGCCCGCGCTGCCCATCCAGCACAGCCCCGCAGCAGCGGAGCCACGGT
>NW_010302081.1:970-1255 GCF_000700745.2 Antrostomus carolinensis
AAAGCCACCCCAGGACAGCAGAGCCGCTGCTGGGAAATGTCACCATGGGGCTGAGCTGGCCCTTGAGCCTCCCCATCCCTCACAGACCAGGGCAGCCTCATCCGCTGGAGAGCACAGGCAGGGCCAGGGGGGATAAAGCTCTTGTCCTGTCCGCTGGCTTTATTGCCTCGGTTGAGTTAGGTCTCTATTAACAAGAACAAAGGATGGCAAACCTGCAGGCTTCTCCCAAGAAGGCCCAAGCAAACAGCCAAGCTGCCACCCTGGGTGCCCACACCATCCCCCCCC
>NW_010302081.1:1280-2796 GCF_000700745.2 Antrostomus carolinensis
CTTCTCCCCTGCTGCACAGCCTTGCTGCTCACTCCAGGCTCCTGGAACGTGGTCAGACCCAGATCCTCATCCACCCTCACAACCCAGAGCAATTTGTCAGGTTGATGTCTCACTGCCCAGCCGTGTTTGCCACCACGTCCACATCAGAGCGCACATGAACCCACCCTGGCTGCATCCATTTCCCCCTTCTTCATGATTAAATCATTGCACCCAGTGCAGCTGCTCTGCGGGGACCTTCGGCTGAGCAGCACCCTGACCTGCCCCCCCGCCCACGAGAGGTGGGTGTCCCAGCACACTCAAAGAATCCCAGAACTGCCTGGATTGGAAAAGCCCTTTGAGCTCATCAAGTCCAACCATGAACACTGACCAGTCCCCTATGAGTAACCCATGTCCCTCAGCACTGTGTCTACACGACTCTTCAATCCCTCCAGGGATGGGGACTCCACCACTGCCCTGGGCAACCCTTTCCAATGCCTCAGAACCCTTGCAGCAAAGAAATTCTTCCTCACATCCCATCTCAACTGCCCTGGCCACAACTGGAGCCCATTTCCTCTTGTCCTGTCCCTTGGGCCTTGGTTGAACAGACCCACCCCCACCTCTCTCCACCCTCCTCCGAGGGACTTGCACAGAGCCACAAGGTCTCCCCTCAGCCTCCTTTTCTCCAGGCTCAACACCCCCAGTTCCCTCAGCCACAAGGGAACTCAGCACACTTGTGCTCCAGACCCTTCCCCAGCTCCGTTGCCCTTCTCTGGACACGCTCCAGCACCTCCATGTCCTTCTTGGAGTCAGGGGCCCAACACTGAACCCAGCACTTGAGGTGCAAGTTCTTCCTGTGTGTTCTTGGCATGCAAAATTATGACAGGTCACTGGGTCCAGTCACTGGTTTTCTGGAGAACACAGCCCATACCCCTCACCTGCTTCCAAAATGAACTTCCTGCATCACCAACACCCTGCCTGCTCCTCCCAACACACCCTCTGCTCCAGACCTGCTCCTGTCACAGCTCCCTCCCCTCCCTTTTGGGCTTTCTCCCGAATCCCACTGTGTTTAGTCCCCGCAGATCCTGCCCCAGGCAGCCGGGTACAAGTTGAGGAGCAGCGCTGGTCACCCTGTCCCAGGCCCCGAAATCAGTGACGCCTTTGGCATCTCTTGTGTTGCCCAAAGGCAGCGGTGGGAAGCGGCGCAGCCACGATGCCCGGTGCGGCACCCGAGGTGGCCGTGGTGGCACTTACCCGCAGCGGGTTCTCCCGGTCCAGGACAATTACCCTCCGGTTGACGGTGTGCAGCAGCTGCTCCAGGATCAGCTGGATGTGCTTCTTCACCTTCACCTGCAAGACAAGAGGTGTCAGGGCCATGTCTGAGCACCTGGTGCTGCCTGCTGTGGTGCCAGGAGGGAGGACACAGGTGACAGCACCATCACCGCAGCTGACAGGAATCATGCCCATGGCACAGAGCCAGTACATAGTGCAGCAACACACTGCCAGGAGGTTGTCCTGGTTTGAGCTGGGCCAGAGCTGG
>NW_010302082.1:0-2707 GCF_000700745.2 Antrostomus carolinensis
CCTCCAAGTCCTTCTCCTCAGGGCTGCTCCACCCAGCCTTTATTGTGCTTGGGGTTGCCACGACCCAGGTGCATGACCTTGCAGGACCAACAGGATGTTCTCTGCAATTGATATACAAAGGCTTAAATTATAAGCCTTAAAGTTGACTTTTGAGTGAACTTCCCAAGCTGTACTATAGTAGCATGAATGTGACTGTGAGATTCTTTTCCCAGCCTGTATCACATCAGCATGAAATAAGACTGTGAGACTTTCACTCCTACAATTCAAAGCCAGGTGCAGAATACCAAAATAGTAGCTTCTCGGACAGATCTCAGATCCTGGCCAAATCCAGGATGTGCTTGTGTGAAGTGAAACTTACCCACCAGATATTTCTGCACAAAGGAAAATGCAAGTTATCCTGGCTTGCAGAGTTTGATAAGTAAGCCCTATAAAGCTGGACCCCTGTGCAGCGACTCTTTGGTGGCCTCATCTGCAGGAGGACGCACTACTCAGGACTTCCCAATTGCTGGGGAGGTTCTCCAAACCCTCTCTGTGCCAGCGCACACCAGCGACTGTGGGTCTGGATGATGATAAATAGGGCAATTGGTGATGTATCTTTCTTAATCACTATTGCTAACTTTATATAGCGATGATTAGATGCTTTGCCTAACCTTGTGTTGTTGCTTAGCAATATATTTAACTTATTCTAATTGCTCACAGCATTATTTCCCTTCTGTATTGCTTTAAGATAATGAGTAAAATACACCTGCTCTTTTGATTGGTGCTGGTGTCCTCTCTGTCGACCCCGTTAATTGGCAAAATATAGAGCAAAACAGCAACCCTCTTCTTTATGTTAGGTAGGAGCCAGGAAATCTCTGGTACCACTTTCTGTGCCTTTCTTTGCTTAAGGGCAGAACACATGTAGGACCATGGAATACATGTAGGACCACAGAACCCCAAAACTAGCACCTGTTTGCAGCCTGCTTGACTCAACTGGGTTACAGGAGGACTGGACAATAAATTCAGACAATATCAGAGCAAATGAAAGAAACTGTAGGTCCTCAGCACCATCAAAGATGCCAACATCTTCTCATGGAGAGAGACTCCTACATTGAATACAGGAGGTCAGACCTGTATTCAGGTCTGGAAAGAAACCTACTCTACAGCCCAGAAGCCATGAGATCATCCTCTGATGTGCAGACTCTCCCATCCACTGAGAAGGAGAAGGTAAGTTGGATACTTTATCCTCAAACCTGAAGCAAGGAGGACAGAGCAATACCTCTGTTGGGCCTCCTACAGCTATACCACACACCTTACAGTACACCAGGGCCACAGACCCAGGCTCACCTGTAAACACTGAGCTGCTTTCCCAGGGCACTCTACCTTCAAGTCCTTGGTTTGACTACCCATCACAGCCTTTTGGGGACACTTTGCCTCTAGCCACAGGGGTTGGGCTTCACAGAACCAGGCCTGTGCTATCCAATGGCTTACCACTTTTTCAGGCAAATCATGTCACTCCTGTAGCTCTGGCTGATGTGGAGAAGCTGACCTACATCAAAAGAAGGCCCAGGACTCTAAGAGTAGGTCTTCCTGGTGATATGAGATGGTGAGCAGCGGCAGAATTGTCTTGGTGGTCTGTTTCTGTGTCTTCTAATTCAAGGAGCAAAGCCAAGTTTAATACCCCAGAAGAGATGTAGTTCTGCAGCAGTAGCTGCTCAGCAAGGGGCAAGAACAAAGACAGTGTCCTCCCAATATCATACCTCATCCCCTGCCTCACACTAGCATCCTCACCTCCCACAGATTCATGTCTCAGCAATACAGCACTGTTGGGCAAAGTCACCGTCTGACTTAAGCATCACACCTACAGCATGATTACAAAATAATAACCAGTGAATTATTAGTGCTGGTAGTTACTAACTGAAGCCCTAGAATAGGTTGGAATAATCTTCCCTATGATGATTATGAGTGTGAACCACATTAAGTGGATATGATACCTATCTATGGTCCTGACACAACTGGATGCTTCCTGAAGGTGAGACGCTGTCACGGCACAGGTTGCCCAGAGAAGCTGTGGCTGCCCACTCCCTGGAAGTGTTCAAGGCCAGGCTGGATGAGGCTTTAAGCAACCTGGTCTAGTGGAAGGTGTCCCTGCTGATGGCAGGGGGGTTGGAACAAAGTGATCTTTAAGGTCCCTTCCAACCCTAACCAGCCTGTGATTCTATGAGTCTGTGACCTGAAGTGGAATGTCACCAGTGGGAGCACTGCAGCAGGACTGAGGACATAGCTGTCTTGTCCACATCATTTGGGTCTAAGGGACATGTACTAGAGGTGGGCTGCTCTAGTTAGGCATATCTCCAGCTAACCACCCTTGCTTTACCAGATGAAGCACTCTCCTTGTAGTCCAGATGGTGTTATTGGGGCAGCGGCGACGAAATGAAGACGTGGGAGATGTGCCTTGAAAGTGCCATAGGGAACTCCCAGTAGTGCCCCTGTCTAGAAGATTCCTTCCTCATAAGGGAACCTAGGAGGAGCAGAGGAGACGTCCTGGAACATCTCTGTGCGGGTGCCAACTCGGAGCAGCTGTTGGGTTGCAGAGCACGCCCCAGGAAGGTCTCCAGCACTCCTTCTCCTGCCTTCTCGCCCAGAAGAGGGAGGTGGGCCCTGCCTGGCCGGCCGGTGACAACCCCCAGAAACGCTCCCGGCAGCCGGCGGTTGCGCGGCCGGAGCT
>NW_010302083.1:0-10335 GCF_000700745.2 Antrostomus carolinensis
TCTCTGAATAAGCCACTTTCCCCTGAAGTCCAGGGGCTGCACTCTGCTACTCATCTTCCTCACACACCTCTCAGCATCTTCAACTCCGCTATTTCCAGGTCGCTCCAGTTGAGGCTACCACTGATTATCACATTCCAAAGCATTTCTTCCTTATGTGTGAAGTGAAGGCAGAACTGCTGCATGTCCATTTCAGTTTAGAAATGCATTGACTGGCTACATGGAAGTAGCTTAATTGTAGGATGCTTGTTCCATCCAGTTCCATACTGGATAACACGCTGTTTTGAGATCAAATCTAGCCTGGAACTATTTTGTCCTCATTCTCCCAGTGCTGTGTGCACCCTGGCAGCTTTGGGCTGTCTGCAGTCATCACACAGGTAAGCTGCTACCTGGATAACGCAACTACCCATAACCAGGGGTTAAATACATAGGAAATTAGGAGTCTTAGTCATTCACTTTCTTCTCTAGATTTTTTTCCTTCCCTTTGCCTTTCTAGTTATGGCTTTATTCCTTCTCGTCACATATCTTCCAACAAAATTTGTCGCTCCATCAGTGTGCCAGTACAAAGAGAAAGGAATTAAATACCCTAGTCTCTTGACAAGCTGCTTTATGTAATGATTTATATTTTCTTTCTGCTGGTCGTGTTAATGAAGCAACAGTAGAATAGTTTATGGCTTCAAGACTTCTCCAGATTTACAGTGAGGAAAAAATCCTGGAAATTGGAAGCTTTAATTTTCTGTTGTATGATTTGTACAAATGAACTGAATAAATGAAACTGGCTAAGAAAAGCTATCCTTTGTTACCATGTAGTCATATGAAGTATTGATTAGAGAAATTACTAAAAGGCTAGGAACATCCCGAGTAGCCAGATAGGGCAGACTCATTAAAATCGTTTCAGCACTGGTAGAATTTACACATACAATACTAGCTGTGGTGTTTTATAATCTGATAATCGTATTAGCCTTGCTCTTATCTCTGCATAGGCTTTGCATATTTTAAAGCAGCCATGTTTTAATAAAACAACAACAAATTATTGTGACGTGTTAAAACAAAAGGGAAACAGTCAGATGACTGGGACATCTTCCTGAAAATAAGGCAGGCTAATCCTGTAAGGTGTGATTGCACAGTGCGATTGATGCCTCACTGTACCGGGTCAGCATGGCATTAAAAGGAAGGGACTATTATTAGTGACTCAAATTCTAATTTTTCATGTATCAGTCTCATCCAAGTACATTTTTCTGCAACATTTAAATTTGATGTGACTAAATTTTACTAGATGTGGTTTAACTGACTTAGTATGATCATTTTCTCTTGAAAGGTGCTTGACATAGCTAATAGGGCTGTCTTGGAAAAGTAAGTTAATCTCTGGATAAGAAATATTTCTGCTTAATACAGCATGCAATGAATATAAACAATGAAGAGTGTGTTTTTAATTTAGCAAATTCACAAATTTAATAGTTACTCTTACAAGGGGAATTAGGTTTGTTACTTTCATCGGTGTTATCGCTGTACACTAAACATTCTACTGTAGCCCTCAATTTAACTCTGTCCGATTATGGAGGTATGTATTTTTCCCTGAGCCATTTGTCACACTTATTTAAATACTAAGATTTAAAATGACACAATTGCAAGCCATTCCACCTCATTACTTATTTAAGAAAATGCTTCTATATATTCCTAATTTTACACTTTCTCCTAGCAAAGGGGATGTAGAAGACCTGCTGGAAACAGGTCTTTGAGATTTAAGATTATTCCCTTAGTGGGCATCCTGGAAGTTCCAGTTCAGGCTTGTGTTCCTCCAGATTATTAGATGGCAGATGTCAAAATCCCAGGTCTCTCTAAGGGCACTTCTTGCAACAAAAGCAGCGCAAAGAATATACAGAAATTAGGAGTAATAAGCCACTACAAAAAAAGACCTCAGAAGAGAATCTCCCTGCTAGATCTGGAGCTCAAGCACTAGTTTTCTTTAGATTGTGTTCCTTTGCAATCTTGGTGTAAGCCTTTAGCTATAATCTAATTAACTGTCAGACAGATGGATACTTACAGGGCAAGTTATTCACTTATCCAAAGACTACTTTCTCAGAAGAACAGAGGCACCTGTCTTTGTGACACAAGCTGCAAAGTTTTCTTGTTACAATCCTTTGCCTGTCATCAGTTCTACAGGCTTAACAGATGACAAGAACCCAGCTTCAAGTACCCTTTTCCACCCAACAGTTAGTCATACTTCTTAGTACTCTTACTCAGAAATATATGAACTTTTTTAGGTGTATGTAACTGAGAGGAGATGGAGAAAAATCCAATTCACATTGGAAGTTGAGACTTCTTGGAAAGCAAAGCCAATGAAAGATATGAATTGTTAAAAGTTATATATACACACAACAGATTTTGGGTATGTTAGCATAAATTCCCATTTTATGGGAAAAGTCTAGACTAGACTTCTTTCTAGCATCCTCTTTTCCTAGAGGAAAAGAAATATTTTGTCAGGTTTATGGTGTGTTAAAATAAACACAAGGAAATAAACAGGTTCACAATATAAAATCTTCAGTAATAACTCCAGTTTGGTTGGTATATTTTTCTTTACCAAATCCTATAGCGTATACAAAAACAGCAGAATAAGTAAGAGCCTTTAAGTATCAGTTCAGGAAGAAACCAGTCTTGTCTGGAGTACATTTCATCTGCTTTAACATCATCATTTAAACAGTCTGCATTAAGAACCAAAAAGCCAGAGTAATACAGAATCAAATACTTGGGACATTGAAACAATCTTTTTTTCTTAGGTAATATCCAGTAATAAACACTTATAAAAACACATTTCTCATCATTAACATAGTTTTAATATATGGACTGGTGCCGTAAGTTGTCTAAACCAGAGGTTCTTCATTGAGCAATTTTTGCTGGGCTTTTTATGCCACCAAAAAGAAATCTGTAGAGGGGCATGAAATTCATAATCAGCAAACATCCCCGTGGATAAACCTCCTTAAAGCAGCCATTTTTCTTACAACACTATTACACCATCATCAATAGCTTGTTGTTCAATAATACAGTTTACTACCAGAGTAAGTGTCTCAGGAAACTGGTGCCATCATGTTTGTGCATCAGTTCCTGATTGCAAAGATGACCAAGGTAGCTGGAATGGTTTAAAGTAGGTAGTTGATGGCAATGTTAGTCACCTGTGTACCCATTCCTCCGTTTAGTGTGCTTTACTTCTTGTAACTTGCAGAAACAAGGAATTATTTTCCTGTTGCAAAATAATTATTACTGCTGCACATTCAGATTATTTTTTTTTTTTTTTACATTTAGTCATTGTTACACATACCAAGTCTTTCACTTCAAGGACATACAAGGTCTTAATTTATATAATTATAATTTATGTTTTTATAAGTTACATCGTGGCTGTACACTTAAGCCAATCTACACTACAAACTCTGGCCAGCAATCGGGGAGAATAGGTGTGATCCTCATGGGTACCACACTGCACACAGACTGCTGTAAGTGCCACTACACTGGGGGGAAACCCAAATCTCTCCTTTCTGCAGAAACCCACTCAGTTTTGCTGGTGTGAGCTACATCCACATCAGGACCCAGCAATACTCTGCCAGTATCATACGCTAGCACAGTTACACTGGCGATGTTCCTAGGGTTCCTCCAGCTTCAATATAACTTCTATTCCCTCCCCCCACCCCCCTTTTTGTTTTTCCCCTTCCTTTCAACTGTTGTGGTTGCATAGCTCCTTTATTTTTTTCATCTTCAAAGCAGCATACCACATTTTCACAAAAGGAAGTATTCAAAATGGTCATTTAAAAAAGTTTTATTACATCAGTGAATCAGCAAATAGTATTTATTTCAAACAAAGCCACATTATCTTTTTTTCTTCTTTCATCTAAATTTAACTGTACTCAATAGTAGTAAAAATGGGACTATAAAATGTAGAATGGAGATGAAATTAAAAAGTTGAGATGTAATCTGAAGACTATTCAAATATAATGTACTTTCAGCTCTTCTACTGAAAATGCAGCCAATTTGTATAGATTTATGCCTTACATTTTCATATCAGTATGTTTGTTACAGAATGCAAATATTTAATACCCAAATAAAAACCTCCTACAGGCTAGCAATATCTTTAACTGTGTAATGTAGACTCTGGGACAGGGTGATGTTAACTGGATTTATGGTGATGGCAATCAAATGCACTAGATGGGATGAGTAACAGAAATGCTCAGACTTTCTATCTACTTGTATTTCAACCCACTAGATGATTTTTCAGTTTAATAATAAATATTCAGTCCATCCTCGAAATAATGAAGTTTTAGAATCCCTCATTAAGTTTGCTTGAAAGTGGAAAAATTCTGTTGGAGTAGCACGTAGTCCTGAGATGCATTTCAGTACTTTAAAAAAAAGTTTTAAAAAGTTTTAACAATTTAGGAATCTAATTGTAAGTATTCTCCAAGAGTGGTCTTTGCAAATTTCAAATCCATGAGCTTACTTCAAGAAAGCAGTCAGAGATGTGGAAATCTTAATCCAGAAAATGAACAAGACAGTAAGTTTCCTTGGCTTCAAATTTATTAATTAGTTTAAGATCCAAGGAACTGTGTGTTTTGTTCACTTGGTAAAGAAAAAAAAAAAGTTACTTTTAAACTCTGATTTACCAAAAAAATAAAAGCCCAGAGATTTGCAGACATAATAAAATTTATTTAAATTCCATGCATTACTGTAGCTACAAGTGTAGTCATATGAAACTGAAGGACAATAACTTCTTCTGTCCATACAATGTAGCTGTAAGTGAAATGAATGGGAGTTCCACAGTTACAAAGAAACAAACAAAACCAAAAAAACCCCAAAAAAGGTAAGTCTGTTTCAGTTTTGAGTTATCTGTGAATTCAGATAGTCACTAGACTGTAAACTTTTGGGGGAGAAGATGGGCTCGCCACAATTGTACAACTGAAAATGTTTAAGACATTCTGAAGAAGCTCTGCAGATACCTTTTAATACTTAATTCTCTGGGAGAAAAAAAAATCCGTTAGCTTTCATCCTAATTGTTAGAATCAGGATAGCAATTGTAGACAGTCCATTTTCAAAGTGCAGCTAAATAGGGTTTTATTATGCAGCTCCTTCAAGTTGTACTGAGTAAGCTTTATTTTGAACCAGTTTTGCGTTAATTTCTCAAGAAAAACTTCACTGGTCCTCATAAGCTTACACTGCTTTTTGATATGCAAAAATTTACAGACTGTGCTTGATTCTGACCCTCCCATATTTCAGTGTGTGCAAACTCTTAGGGATTTAAATAGTCTTTCCCCTCTCAGTTCAGACTGATCTTTAAAACAGCAAGGATTATCCAGCCTTCTAAATTAAAGACAGGGTGAACTGAGTAACTTACATAACTGGCACTTTTTAATTGGCCCAGTTCTCCCACAAAATGCAGCTCTTATAAATACTAATAGGCACTATCGCCACAAATTCTCTTATTTTTGCAAGTTTCACTGATTTACCGGTTGTTAGCATTTTCTGCAGTTAAGAATTTAATAATGCTGAATTTTTATAAAGACACAATATGTAGTTCTAGCCTTCAAAATTGACTTACTGTGTCTAGTAATGATAAGTCAACCTAAATTTGCTGAAGATATTAACAAATGTAAAGCTAATGAAGGTGCCACATTTGCATGAATATTTTGTAATTTCAAGAATGCATTCAACAAAGGGAAGGGGCAAACCTAATTATTTTAATACAAACTTGGTTGAGTGCCCAATTGCCTCATTTAAAACTGTGTGTGTGGGGAGGCTGAGGAGTTTAGAAAAGTCAAGTAACCAAATATCTAGGTTACTGGCAAGTTAAAAAGCTAATGCAACTGTGTTACATCCGGATAAAAAACATTATTCAAAAGCAATTCAAATACCGAAAAAGATTTCAAATTGAATAGTTTATTAACATGGTAGTCGTCTTTGTAACATGTGCACACACACTCGCACACTCTGAATGATCTGCCTGGAAAAAAGAGGTCTTAATATATATGCTGGGGGAAATTAAACATTAAAAATCCTTTAGATTTTCATAATTATAGGCAATTACGTCCACATCACTTACAAAGCTATTGCCAAATCTTTCCAAGGAAGCAGAATTTGGGAGAAAAAAAAAATTCTTTTTGGGAAAATTCAACAGTGGCATAGCAGAGCTCTCAATATGAGAAAGCTGACATAATGTGGACCTTTGCTGTGAAATTTGTCTTTGCAAAATATGGGGAGAAGTTTATCAATGGGCAGAAAATAAGAAGGCGGTGTGAAGTAGGCTTTTGCAGAGTCGATTTTCCTCACAGTATTGTGCGGGGGTCATTGAGAAAAATGCTTAGTCCTTCTCTGGAACCAGTTTCAGAACTTTTCCAATTGCAATGGTCTTACCTAAACCAAGGAGATAAACAACAGAGTTACATATATAGTGAAAAGAATGTACAAGCCCCTAAGAACATGACAACTTTCCCCAAAGATACAGGCTCTCCACAGTATTAGAAATAATACAGAGAATAAACTGTTGTAGAGTGAAAGCACCACTGTATTGTAAAAGCACAATAAAAAAATCTTAAAAATAGTAAAACTGCTAGTCTCACAGTAAAGAAATGTGGACTGCAGAAAGCCTGCTCTATATTCATCTAAGGAAAAAGCAAGTCAGAATAATTCTACCAGATCTGTTTACTGCTTTTAAAGATAATTTATTTTAAATATGTCCACAAATGTACAGGTTTTACTGGGATGAGCATGATTTAAAGCCCAATATACACCCCCCCTTATATTTTCTAATTTAAATACAGAAACTATGGTATTCATATTGGAGGTGGACATTCCAGGATGCATTAAGAAAACAGTGCTGGTAATTTTTCAAAGTCAACCTTTTGTTTCACAGTGCACATTTCTGTATATTATTCCTCTAAAATAAAACACACTTTTTGGTACTAGCAAGAACTCTGCACAATGACAACAATTTGCTTAGATTTACTTTTCCATTGTTATTCAGATAGTGATTTCCACTAGATACCAGCATTTTAATATCTCATTGCCATGCATGATCTATTTCAAATAACTGTATTTTTGCAGCAGTTAATAACTGTTGATCAAGCAGTCTTACCCTCATCTCTTAAGGTAAAGCGACCCATCTGAGGGAAATCTTTGAATGTCTCAAGGCAGATAGTTCCTGCTGTCCTTAAACGGGCAATGCATACTTGATCTTGTTTTACAAAACGGGGCCGTGTCTTACTTTTTTCTCCTGTTTTTTTGTCTACCAAGCAGATTAAGGCCTGTGTAAGAAAAACAATTAATACCTGTGAGTGCTAAAATAAGGGTTATTTTTTCTTCATCAACAAAACTGAAGTGCCCCAAGATGGAAAATACTTAGAAAAAATAATAAAAAAAACTTTCCAAGATTTACTGCATAAGAGAGTCAATCGTGACTTGCCACACCTTCCAGAAGGCTTATGCCAACAGTTACAGCCCTTTTGGCTGTGTTAGGTACTGACCAAAGATTCCATTCAAGGCTGGAGCTTTGTTACATCGGCTGCTCTACAGATATATGTCATGACAGAACTCATCACCTCAACGAGTGGATTGTCTATATTCACATCATCACTTAAAAGCACACTTACTGTTATCTCAACTTCTTCAATACAGGTGTGGATGTGCAGCACAGCATTATAACCTGGGCAGATAATGGATTTGTGCTCAATTATCACTATCTGTAAAACAATTAAAAATAAATGCATTTTTCCTCATTTCAATTATAAAAGAGCAGAGAATAACCAAATACAGAACTATGTTAAAATGTATAGTTGAACAATATGCACACAAGAAATGTGTGTGAAAGAAAAAAATTATAAGCAGCTAAGCTGTTCATAATATGGAAGTATAAAATTGAAGAACTAGCCTGACAAGATCTTGCTTTCACAATTATAGGTGTCTAAAACTTCATTTAGAAGTTACATTCAAAGCAAATCATAGATATTTTAAAAACTCGAATTAATGATGTCAGAGTGTAAGATATACATGTTATTGTCAATTCAGAGATACGATAGTGAATAAGAAATTTGAACTGGAACTTCAAACTACTGAAGTTTAGATTTGGTGAAACACAAGCAAAATATTGTAATGCTTTTTACCCACCTATACAGCAATTAAATGCTACTTATTCTACCTGGGCATCAAACGTGCGTCCAGAATGACATAGGTTGTTGGGATCACAGAGGATAAATCCTGGAAGGATCTCTTCCTCTTCAATTCCCTTCAGTCTGATCTTTAGATTTTCACCTGGGGCTACTGAATCAGTTTCTACATCATCAGAAAGGATTCCAAGAACTTCCACATTGTGCTTAAAGAAAGCAAAAATGAAGTTTTCTATTGTGAATATTGTATTTTAATACGACAGGATTTCAATAAATAATTTAAATAAGTTTAAATTAATTATATTCAGTTCTGCAAGCTTCAGAACATTTCAAATATCTGAATGATGAATTACTAACATTTAAAAGAGCATATTTAATAAAATATATTTTAATATAATTCTATAATGTATATTCAATGGAAGGCAAATTTCAAAAATATCCACTATTTCTCAAAGTGAAATAAGTTTACAACTTATAAAACGATGAGAGATACAACAGAAGCATATTATCTAAGAAGAATGCAAAAGCCACATTGTTGTATAGGCTTGTTACATTCAAAATACAACAGCCTGAACATCCTGGAGAAGATAAAAATGCCAAATGTATGTTAATGAATGCTCTCCAAGCAAACACCAAAGTGTAGTTCTTCATGTTCCTACACATTGTAACTTCTCTTCTGATTTTTATATCTTTACACAGTACTAGATACCAACAGAAAATAAATATTGGAAAGGCAGAGAAGTTAAAAAAGGAGTAGTTTCAGAAAGAGGTTTATTGCTCTGACTTCCTGAAGTTTTAGTTCAATCCTCATAAGCTGCCAAAGTAATAAAAAAAACTGTGTCATCAAAAGCACTGGCTATTTACTGACTACAAATTCTGTACTGGTTTAGTTAAAAGCCATTTACAGTTTATTAATTTCTTCTAATCAACCCCAAAATAACATGGGTGTCAGATGTGTGAGAAGCAGTTTTATGAAAAGCCACTGTCAAACTACCTTAAAAACTGAAAAGCATGACCTGAAACTGTCCAAGTTTAGTTTGAACTTTCATCAGCTCTTGAGGAAGGTGATGTTGAAGTCAATCTAATTAACATAACTTTATTAGGAAATACCACTTTCAGTAAGCTGTAGATTTATTGTACATTTGAGTATGGAGACATTTTCTAGCAAACTACCTCAGCCTACGGAATTGGAAAAAGTGTGTCAGCTTAAATCAAGATGACCCAATAGATAAGAACAAAATTTCCAAACCCTTTTTGTAAGAAATCAAAGGAAACAAACATCATGATTCATTGAGTACACTATTCTCATCCGCTGTGTCTCTCCAACTATGTTTTCACATCCTTCATTTTTATATTTTTACATTCTTCAGGGCAGCACAATATTTCAAATAGTGATCTCACACTATGGAACAGCTGCCTACCTGCACAAACAACCTATTCCTAACTAAAGCAAACTTTAGGTCTTTCATTGGAATACACTGTGTGCTGTTTGCATCCTTTAAATTTTTTCCTATTTCCCTTTGGAGAAGGGAAATTAAAAAAAAAAAAAAAAAAAAGAAAGAAGGAAAGTTTTGAGCAATAATAACACACAGCAGGAAAAAAGATTTTGTGGGCCAACACTACAAATGCAAAGTAAAACACTATTCAAATAAACTATGATGATTTGTGACCCAGCAATTGAGTTTACTACAGAGAGAACCCGAGTTCTAAATGCTAAGGAAGTAAACTATACACACATGCACCTGGAAACATCACCCATATAAAACATGACAGTTTAGTTATGTTCAACTGAGCAACAGAAAATTTTCTGATTTAGAGTAATTAATATCTTTAAGAATAAAGCTCTTTTTTAGGGTAGTAACATTTTTTAATATCTAAACCTTACCATACCTTGTTTGGCATCATCACAAGCTGTTGTCCTTTGCAAATAGAGCCTGACTCCAGCTTCCCAAGGACCACAGTGCCCATATCCTTCACAAAAATAAATTATTACATAAAAATTGAAAACATTTTTCTAAAGAGTCTGCTCTATTTATGATTTAACTCTGATTAATTAACTCTATTTTAGTACTACTATACTTAATGTTTTGGAAACTCTTCTCATGAAAAATTACAAATTTTAAGAGTTATTATTTACTTCCCCTCCTCCCCACCTCTATTCTACAGCTGGAAATGCAGACATATCAAAGAAAAAAAAAAA
>NW_010302084.1:0-357 GCF_000700745.2 Antrostomus carolinensis
TCAGACTGTACGCCGTGACCTGAAACCCCAAACTGCTCCCAGTTGGAAGCAGCACCCCAACAGTGGGAATGCTGGAACGTCGGCTGGAGCCTGCCCTGGCACCCCTCACTCTCCACGGTGGTGACCAGCCAGCAGCTCTGGGCAGTTTCTAGCACAGAAGAAGCTGTAAATTACAAATGTAGGAAGGGTTCAAGTCCTGCAGCAAGGACTTTGATTCTTCAAAAGCATGAAGGTCCCAACAACTTATCCCATCATCGCTCTGTTTATTGATGCCACTGTCCAACATGAGATCTGACACTATCTTCCCCGCGGCACCCGTCGGCCAGGAGCTTGGTGTGCACCGAGGAGCTGGTGTCA
>NW_010302084.1:388-681 GCF_000700745.2 Antrostomus carolinensis
GTGATGGGAGATGCGATGAGGACGAGCCGGGACCGCGGAGAACCGAACCGCTGGAGATGGGAGCTCAAACCAACACCAAGATCAACCCATGTCCAACCCACAGCCAGAGCCGCACAGCAAGGGACGCTGGCAGCAGGTGCCTGGGAGCCGGGAGGTCTCCATGGGCAGCCCCAAGCTGGTTGGGGATTTTCTCAGAGCCAACCCCAGGACCTTCTCCTCCATCTGGGACAAGAGTCCCGCTGCTCCTACTGCTGCAGACCGCACGGTGGGTGCTACCAGCAAGGGCGAGGGCA
>NW_010302084.1:897-1724 GCF_000700745.2 Antrostomus carolinensis
GCTGCTGTGGAAGGATTAAGCGCTAGAAATGAGTGTTTGGAGGAGCCTTGCTGATGGGGTCCTACCAGAAAAAGGTTCTTTTACTGCAACTAGTATTTTATTCTATTGTATAATTCATGAGTGCATCACAACCCCGAGAGAGCCGGGCAGGCACCTATCAGCGCTTCAAATCTAGACACACGGAGAATTTCCTCGTCATCTCGCATCTATTTATTACTCACCTCTCCCTGGCTGGGAGCTCCTTTGTCACCGCGCGCTGCTGAGCAGCTGTCACGTCCAGCCAGGAAAGCTGGGACAAGGCAGCGTCTCTGCAGAGCTCCTGGACAAAAAAGTGACTGTGCCAGAATCAGCCTAACAGAGCATATTTAAAAAAAAAAAAAAAAAAAAAATAACAATAAATATCTGCATTCATTTGAGTTTTAGGTGATAATTAGCCATCAGGAAATGCCCCTCTGTTTTTTGAGAGGGCACCTTTTGACTAAATGGGAATTTCTTATTTTTGGCAAAACACCCTGTACAGGTTTCTTTTGTTGGTGGTTTGTTTGTTTTTGCTGTTGTTTTTTTTTCAGATGGTGAGGATTCCCCCTACATCAGCTGCTTCTGTTAATGGTTTTTTTTTTAATATAGATAATCTTTTAATTTTGCCGCGCGTTGCTTGCTTTAATTAATTAATTTATTTCCAATCAACCTAGCTGTTTCCACCAGACCAGCGGCGCTACCACACAAAGCTTCCTTGATGTCCATGCCCTGAGCTGGGGGGGATGGGGTGAGGGGGAGATGGAGGGAGAGATGAGCAGAGGAGGAGGAGGAAGGCTGGAGGGATGGAT
>NW_010302084.1:1758-2529 GCF_000700745.2 Antrostomus carolinensis
GGGGGAGGGAGGGGGGGGGGAGGAAGCCATCGGCAGCCCCTCACTCTCCCATGTGCGTCCTCAGGTGATACTTGAGGGACTGCTTGTAGCGGAAGCACTTGGTGCACTCGGTGCAGGGGTAGGGCCGCTCGCCGGTGTGCGCCCGCTGGTGCTCCAGGAGATGATGCTTCTGGGTGAAGTTCTTGCCACACTCGGTGCAGTGGTAGGGCCGCTCGCCCGTGTGGATACGTTGGTGTTCCAGGAGATGGTGTTTACGGATGAAACCTTTCCCGCAGACGGCGCAGGCGTGCGGGCGCTCCCGGGTGTGGATGCGGTAATGGTTGGTGAGCTTGGACTTCTCGCTGAAGGTCTTCTCGCACTGGCTGCACTGGTAGGGCCGCTCCAGTGTGAGTCCGCTGGTGTCGCAGGAGGTGGGAGGGTCGGGTGAAGTTCTTCCCACACTGGGGGCAGAGGAAGGCCATCTCGTTCTTACCGGCGTGGATCCTCTGGTGCATGATGAGGCTGATCTGCAGGCGGAAGCTCCTCCGGCACTCGCCGCAGGTGAAGGGCCGCTCCCCGACGTGGGTGATCTGGTGTTTGCTGAGGCTCGACTTGTGGCTGGCACTCGGAGCACTTGTAGGGTTTCCCCGGGGGTGGAGGCCGTGGCTGGGGTTTGAGGCCGTGCTCGGGGCGCCGCGGGACCCCCACACCCCGGCGCGTGTGGCTGCGCTGGTGCAGCAGGAACTGCTGCTTGTTGCGGAAGCTGAGGTCGCAGTCGTGGCACTCGTAGGG
>NW_010302085.1:0-5692 GCF_000700745.2 Antrostomus carolinensis
CACAACATCATCATTGCTGTTTGTTGCATGCAATGCTGAAGAGTGTAGGAGCCTTCTCTTGCTGACCTGTCCTCCCTTCCATAGACAACACGCCTGGCCCATTATCTCCCAATTCTTGTTGGCAGCAGAATGGTTAAACCAGCATTTCTGGAGCATTTCTGGCAGCTGCCAGGCACCCCTCATTCCTATTCCAGTGACGCACACCAACACCTTGCCGGATAGAGTCCAGCTGCCTCCCCTATGCCGGCACCACCAGAGATTCTCCACTGAATCACAATTACTATAATTATTATTTTGTTACACAGACAAAATTATCATTTGGGCTGCAAAGTGCCGCACGCACCAACAGTGCTATATAAATTAAACAATAACGCTGCTTTGTATGCAAGCAACACCTTCACCCGGAGATCCCCGAGCTGCTTAAAAGCATTAATTAAACCTCAACACGGTCCTGGGAAGGTAAGCTAAGTGTTGTAATGAACAACATGTGTGTGCTGTTGCTCTTCAGCATGGGGAAATGGAGAGAGCTTGGCTGGGTATGAAAGGCACCGACTTGCTGACCAAATAACAGAGAGTCATAGAATCACAGAATCATAGAATGGTTCGGGTTGGAAAGGATCTTAAAGCTTAACCAGTTCCAACCCACCCCTGCCATCAGCAGGGACACCTTCTTCCACTAGCCCAATTTGCTCAAAGCCTCATCCAGCCTGGCCTTGAACACTTCCAGGGGGGGCGCAGCCACTGCTTCTCTATGCAACCTGTTCCAGTATCTCACCACCCTCACAGCAAATAATTTCTTCCTAATGTCTAATCTAAACCTACCCTCTTCCAGTTTGAAGCCATTAACCCTCATCATGCCAAAGTCCAGGGTTGCACATCTGTATCAGGGAGAACTGAGTTTTGTATGGTCCTATCAGCTCACAAAAAATGAATTTAAAGAAACCTGGTTACCAGTTTCAACAACAAACTAAAGCACTCGAGCCCTGAAAAGAAAAATCTCCCACTTGCTGTCTCTATCAGTGCAGATCTTGGTAACTTGAGGAATTCAGAGCACTTGTGTCAACCAAGTATCAGGCATTGGAACAGGTTACCCAGGGCAGTGGTGCAGTCCCTATCCCTGGAGAGATTGAAGAATTGTTTAAACATAGTGCTGAGGGACATGGGTTAGTCAGGGACTTGTCAGTGTTGGGTTCATGATGGGACTCGATGATCTTAAAGGTCTTTTCCAGCTGAGGTAATTCTGTGTGATTCTGTGTATAAGTTCACTCAAACTCCTCTTGCATCTGGAAGCGGGACTGTGCAAGCAGAAGGGACACTGTTACAATCACAGCCCTGTGTTTCTTGGCACAGGATCCCAACCAATAGCCCCATCCCATTGATAAGTGCCGGGTCATTCCCTCATTAGGAGAAGAACATTTTTATTATTCCCTTCTGCACGTTCCCTCACTCTGCCTCTCCCACTCTCTGTGTTTAAATACGCGCCTGGCTAATATCGCTTGTTTACAGGATAAATCAGCTGAACAAATCCTATTATATTTTGGAACGTTGACAACAACGGGGTAATGACATTGAAACAGGGAAAATACAATGTTGTTCCTACTGATCTAATGTCACCCACATGCTCTATCAGCTATGCCAGCTCCAATACTGCATGGAGGACACAGAGGTCTCTGTCTTTCTGCAGTGTTACCATTTAGTTGCATGCATATCTGGGTGTCTTGCCTTTCCTACGTTTCAAGTACTTCTTTAAATATTTTAAATATTATTTGAATCTGCACCATAAAGTAGAAAACATTGGGGATGCAATGCCTGCTAGCTCCTAAATTGAAGCAATTGGTTGCTGGTAGCACAGGCAAGATGTTAAGTCCTACGTATTGTGTTGTTATCTGCAGGAGAAAGATGCAACAAAGGTCTGCATTTCAGCAAGACACATTCATCCACTTACTGACACTTATCTGTGCAACAAAGCAGAGCTAAAGAGAAGGACAGCTTGAGGTAGATGTGTGCAGGACACCCAGGTTTCCATCTCCACCAGGAACTTGGGCATATCTGCTCAATCAGGTCCACATTGGCTCTGCAAACACCACATTTTGGTCCCAAAGCTGTTGTCATGTTATCCAAAGACTGGGGCCAGTGCTAATAAAATGTCTCTCAAGCAAAATTACAGCAAAA
This sequence comes from Antrostomus carolinensis, assembly GCF_000700745.2. Classification (NCBI taxonomy): domain Eukaryota; kingdom Metazoa; phylum Chordata; class Aves; order Caprimulgiformes; family Caprimulgidae; genus Antrostomus; species Antrostomus carolinensis. The sequence continues at coordinate 2,173 of NW_010302085.1, forward strand.
CCACATCCCACACTAAGACAGTCATACAGATGCCCAGCTGGGAGTGTCTAGGGCAGAAATATGGTCGGATAAGATGTAGATATCTTTCTGTAGGTACAACAGCCTTTCTTGTCTCCATCTTCACACAGGCCAGTCTTCCGGATGGATGCTTCCAAAATCTATATTATCCTACCTGGTATAATGGGAATCCATGCACAGAGTCACAGAATCATTGAGGTTGGAAAAGACCTCTAAGATCATCCAGTCCAACCATCAACTCATCACCACCATGCCTACTAAACCATATCCCTGAGTGCTACACCTGTGCATTACTTGAACACCTCCAGGGACGGTGACTCCACCACTTCCCTGGGCAGCCTGTTCCAATGTCTGATCACTCTTTTGAAGAAGAAATTTTTCCTAATATCCAACTTGAACTTCCCCTGGCACAACTTGATGCCATTGCCTCTCATCCTATCATTGATTGCCAGGGAGAAGAGACCAACCCTCCACCTCACCACACCCTCCTTTCAGGTAGTTGTAGGGAGTGATAAGGTCTCTCATTAAATTTAGATAAATAGAGAAACATGTTTATTTCAGGGGAAAAAAAAAAGTCTTATGTGTGTGCTGGGATATAAAATAAATAGACATGTGCATCAGATCATTCCCAGAGGATAAACAACCTCACTGATTCTCCAAGTACTAAGACAGACTCTGCCCTGTTTTTCACCCCGACAGCTACACTTGCATCAGGCAAGCGTGAAAAGGTCTGTGCAGGATTTGTCCCAGAAAGCAAAGCTGAATGCAGCACACCATCATCCCCCTCCTCAACAGAACAGTTATTGTACAAACTCCCTCATTCAGCTACCCCCAGTCCAGAGGTGCTTTAAATAGCATCGAGCTCTCGAAGGGAGCTGGAGTCACTTTGCTTTTGGCTCTTCCAGGATGGATGAGTTTTCCTTGCTGCTTTTTTATTTCAAAACAAAACAAAACAAAACAAAACAAAACCCCAAACCAACTGTTGCACAAGCATTCCTATTTGCCTGCAAGACAACCTCCTGGCGAGGCAATATGAGGTCACATTTGTGAAGTAGCTGCTCTCCCATAGTGGAAGTGAATGTGAAGAGATCATATGGAGCCCTCTAAAAATGCAAGGCTGAGCCACGGTCGACCACAAGGCTCAACCACAGAAGAAAACAGCCTGGGTTGCTGGCAGGGGAAGCAGCAAAGATCAGTTCCCAGAAAAAAATCTTATTGTCCATGTGGCAAGAAGCACAGGCACATGGCACAAGGAGTGATGGAGAAGCTGGCATCTTGCTCACCTGCAGAAAAACTCCTGGGGGACCACCAGGACCAGGGGTTGATGCTTCAAGAGGCTGAGCTACTCAAGCAGAGTCAACGTGGTCCAGAGATGGGACTGATGGTGGGGGAGGGAGCTGCGCCTGAAATATCTCAGACGCAACAGCAACTCAGCAGCCTTGAGCCCTGCTCCGTCCTCAAAGAACATTTTGTGTGAGATAGGGTCACCAAGATGCGAGGAGCTGGGAGAGCACAGCAGTGTGCATGGGTCTGGCACCCAGCCACTTAAAGGCAGAGGGTTTCCTCTTGCTTTATGCTTGGGAAGTAAAGAAATGGTTTTGAGAAGGATGTTGTGTTCAAAGCAGGTTTCTTTTTTCTTTTTCTTCTTTTTCTTCTTTTTCTTTTTCTTTTTCTCTCTCTTTCTCTTTCTCTTTCTCTTTCTCTTTCTCTTTCTCTTTCTCTTTCTCTTTCTCTTTCTCTTTCTCTTTCTCTTTCTCTTTCTCTTTCTCTTTCTCTTTCTCTTTCTCTTTCTCTTTCTCTTTCTCTTTCTCTTTCTCTTTCTCTTTCTCTTTCTCTTTCTCTTTCTCTTTCTCTTTCTCTTTCTCTTTTTCTTTCTCTTTTTCTTTTCCTTTTCCTTTCTCTTTTCCTTTTGCTTTTCCTTTTTCTTTTCCTTTTTCTTTTTCCCAGGATAAACAATGAGGATTTTGGAAGTAGATGTGATAAGAAGGGGATTAATTACCTCCAGTATTATTTCTGCATGCCCACTGATATGGAAGCATCCTTTCAAGAACAGGTGTTTAATAGTGACGAACATACTTAATACCTCAAATACAATCATCTTCTCCGTGTAACTAGGCCCTGGTTTACAGTCCTTAAGTGCAAGCTTCAGTTGATGTAGGTGCCTAAAAGTTTTTGTTTTTCTCTCCCCTAGGGCCTCAAGGCCATTTTTCCTGCCTGAAGTGGAGAACACTTTACAGAGGCAGGGAAGTGTCCTTACCTTTGCTGGTCAAAAGCAAGGAGGTGGCACATAGAAGGAAAGATGACCAACAAGGAAAAAGTGAAGAAGAACCCACTAGAGATGAGCTCTCACCAGATTAGCCTATGCATGCCCACCTGAATAAGCAGTGGGTTTTTGAGGATGTCCAGAGGACTGGGATGTTGCCAGCAGCTATACTCAGGCTGAGCTAAGAGCTCATACAGATGCTGGACAAGTCCTATAGAGCTCACCCAGTACTGCTCAGCCATAGGCATGTACACCAATGGAAAAGTCAGGAGGATCTTGTTCCTGCAACAACTTTAGACCCCACTGTCATGTCCCTCGCATGAACATTAGGCATGCTAATCAATGAATTAGTGTTAATTAGTTAATGAGCCTGCTGGTCACCTCACAGAGGAAAAGGTGGGGAGACTTTCCTATTCCATTTATAGAGGGGCCAGGACCTTGCTCAGAGTGGTGGACATTTTAACTCAGCTGCTCTCCATTAGCCTGAGGAGCATGGCCCCAGACATCTCTGGTCACTTCCATCACTGACAATAATCATGAGAAACACCAGCCAAATAGCTGGAGAGAGCTCCCTGCTCTGCTTTCATCTGAGCTGCCTCATGTAGCAAGATAATATGACATTTGTCTCCGATGAAGTGTCTTTCACCCCAGAGCACAGCCAGTTTTGCAGGGGAGATGATGGTCAGACCTGCTGGACATGAAGATCTGAGGAGCGGGAAGGTGCATAGGGGAGATTTGCAAATCACAGAGCTCAGATGCAGAAATCCTAAGCCAATACCCTACCCATGTCCATGTTGCCTCCCCAGTAAAACCCTCCATTCACTCCAGCTCCCAGCATCAGCAAGAGGACGCTTGTCACCTCTTATCAAACTTGCTGGGCTCAGCAAGTCCCTCTGACAACACGCTCTGCACACATGCACACACGTTCCCATCCAACACAAACTGATGTGACCAATTATACAAATAGAGATCTGGCAGTAATCAGCCTGTTTGCTCCGTCTCTGAGTCTCCAGTGAGCATTCCCAGAGAGACATTACCGTATTTCTGAGGCTACTGCCTTTGCACAGACTGCGCCGTGTCTTTTACTTGTTGTTGTTGTTCCTGCTCTTGCTTGCCTCTTCAGAGAAAGAAGAGGAAAACACTGTTAAAAGCTGACCAAGAATCACAGAATCACAGAGAATGGTGGGGGTTGGAAGGGACCTCAGGAGATCATCTAGTCCAACCCCCCTGACAAAGCAG
>NW_010302085.1:6040-9212 GCF_000700745.2 Antrostomus carolinensis
ACTGCGCTGGACTCTCTCCAGAAGTTCCCTGTCCCTCTTGAACTGGGGAGCCCAGAACTGGACACAAGACTCCAGATGTGGCCTCACCAGGGCAGGGTAGAGGGGGAGAAGAAATTCCCTCGACCTGCTGGCCACGCTCTTTTTAATGCACCCCAGGATACTGTTGGCCTTCCTGGCCACAAGAACACACTGCTGGCTCATAGCCAGAAGAACTGACCTCAAGTGATCATGAGCCCTTTGGGTCAGAAACATGAGCCTGTCTAATTTGGAGTAAAGACATGTACACAAACCTCTTATGCGTGGTCTATCCAGTAGAGATGAACAAAAAGCCCTATTGTGCAAACACAAGTGACATTGACCCCTGCAGAGATCTACTTAGGATAGCCCAACTGGTGAGTAGTGACACTATGAGGTCTAATGAAACTGATAGCTCGTTCCTGTGACTGTGAGTCATTCCCCTGGGAAAGCAGCAGGCTCACATACCAGCCAACCCAGGCAGGAGAAAAGAGCAGAGGCTGTGTGTGCAAAATGTCAAAGCAGCAACACCGCAAGGACCTGCTTCCACACATTCCTCTCCCCAAAGGCTAAGCGAAAATTAACACCTCCTTCCACTCCAACATTTCTCTTCTAAAGGAAAATCAGGGGGGAAATGACAGATAGAGATGACAGATAGAGATGACAATTCCCCCTTTTTAGTTGATAAACTCATTTGTTTTTCTTTGAAATGCCTCTTTTTTCCAGCAGCTCCAGTTCATGTTCTTCTTTCTACATGACTCTATTTGACTGTCGCCCATGCTAGAGAGCAACACAATAGCAAGGGTGGTATTCCCTCTCCTGCAACAATTGGGAATGCTGGGCACAGCACTAAGATCCAGGAGTTCCTGTGCTGCAAGCCATGTTTTACTGTGTCTTAGCCAACCCTCCTGTAGAACAAGGGTAATGCTGCTCCTCACCTTGGTGTCTCAGAGGTGATCTGTCAGACCTGTGTGGTTTAACACCAGTTACGACAAATACAAGCCCTGGGAGGAAGAGGAAAACCATGAAATAGATTGTTTGTAGGAAAATTGTGGCCATTCCATCATCAACAGTGACCTTGTCAGGAGTCGAACTGACTGTCCCATACCATACACCAAGCTCTTCTGCCACTTGAGCTAGAAATGTCCCTTCCTAACCTAGTGACATACAGCAGAAGAGAGCCCATTGATCAGCCCCAAAGGTCAAGCAGCATTCATCCTGGGGTGAGGTGCTCATGCTGCCAAAACAAAATGCCTGTACACCCAACTGGGAGCCAGACATGCCTCACAGCCATCCATGGAAGGACTAATCAGCACTGTACCCTCCACAACCCCCTCCTGCATTCAGCTAAACCCCAAAAGTACAGTAGTGCTTGCTTGGTGAGCATCTAAGATGGGCAAGAGGAATGTAAGGAAAGCAGAAGGGAGTAGAAAAGCAAAGTCCACTTCAGGAACAGAAGTATGAAGGAGATGCAGGACTCTCAGGGATCTAGGCACCGGTATCTGTAAAGATGTTTTGGGGAGTTACTGACTTAGGTTTGGCTTGAAACATCAGAAGCATAGGAAGCCTTTATAGCCAAGTCACTTGTCAGACAATGACTCAGGTCTCAAACATCTACCTTGCCTGCCCTCTGTTAGCCAAATGTTAGAAAAATATTGCCCAGCTCTTTACACAAGGCCTTTTGTTGTCTGGTCAGCCTCGAAAATATTTCTTTTCTCCTCTCCCCAAGTGACAGCGCTGCCATGAAAAACAGGAAGAGATTGAATACAATAATCTAAACAGTCGAACTCCATTTCCTGCCAAAAGGAAAAGAAAATACTGGCCAAAGGCAGACGCCAGGCAATAGTTGGGGACAGACACTTTGATTATCTTGGACAGATATTTGCGCTGTGTATCCGGTAAAAGCTACAGCGATGGAGGTGACACCTTTTCATTTCAGGGACTGGAGTCTGTTAGGTTGCAGAGTGGCAGGTGATGCTGTGAAGCAGATCAGGCTGATGAGGAGACCAGGATCTCTCAGGGCAGAAGCCCTGGGTTGCAACCAGCTCCTAAACTAACAACCAGGACCACAGGCCAGGAGCACACAATGTTTGGGATGTCACTGCAAGCCAAAGCTCCAACAAAGTTCTCCATTCTTCTTGTATGTCCCCAGCAGTCCCTGGCACCCTCATGCTTCTTTGGGGTCAGACTCTGTAGTAGTTTAACTTGGCTGTCAGTCAAACATCACACAGGCGCTCACACCTCCCCACCCAGGGAATAGGGGAGAGAATTGGAGGGGTAAATGTAGTTTGAGATAAGAATAATTGAATAATTGGAGTAAAATAAAATTAAAACAATAATGATAATAATAATTATAATAATGTATATGCAATGAGTGATGCAGAGTACAACTGCTCACCACCCACTGACAGTGATCCTGAAGGAGTGAAAAGGAACTCTGAACCAAAATCTGGAATCCTGGAAGAATGAGCCTGAGCAATTGCCAAGAGAATCCCCCCACTTTCCAGTCAATCCTGGTTAATATACTGACCATGCTGGGATATGATATGGAATATCTCATTGGCACATCCAAATGCCAGATTCTGGGTTTTGCTAATTACCACACGTCCCCTCTCCCAGTCCTTTGCACTCACAAACTACCCAAACACCATGTCCTTGTACCTTATCAACATTCTTCTCATAACAAATCCCACACTGAAACTAAAACACAGCACTTTCTAGCTACTAAGAAAATTAACTCTATCCTAGCAAAACCAGGACAGTCTCCAATACTCTCCTCTTCTTCATCCATGCTTGTATGTCCCACACAGTAGTTCATCTGCTTGCTTCCCAAGGTAGAGGGGAAGGTTCCCCTGCCTCCACTACTGAGCATCCTAGTAATGCAGTTGTCACTGGACTTCAAAATACACCTATTGTTAAACCTATTCCATAGTAATGAAAATCAAATAAATACCCCAGTTATCAAGTCCTGTACTGAAATAACGTCCCCATCCTCCTCCCAAACTGCCTTTTTTTGAGAAATTCAACATTTCCCAACTCTATCAACAGTTAATTACAAAGTTGACGAAGCCTATTTAAACCACAGCCTTCTTTATCCAATATCCATTTTTCTGTTTTGAGAAGCTTATTTTGTCCTTCCAGAAGAGCTCTTCCTTCT
>NW_010302086.1:0-2791 GCF_000700745.2 Antrostomus carolinensis
TCAGCACCCCGGGGCTCTGCTCATTTCTTCCCTGGGGTGGGTGTTGGCTCTGGGGCTTTGCCCTCCTTGCTGGAGGGTGCCTTGGCCTCGGTGGCATCTTTACTGGCTTTGGGCTCATCTTTGGGTTTTGCTTTAGCTTTGGGCTCCTGCACCTTCTCCTTCTTGGGCTCCTCAACCTTCTTGGGTTCCTCTACCTTCTTGGCCTCCTCAACCTTCTCCTTCTTGGGTTCCTCTACCTTCTTCTTGGGTTCCTCAACCTTCTTGGGCTCCTCTACCTTCTTCTTTGGCTCCTCCACCTTCTCCTCCGCCTTTGGCTTCTTAGCCTCCTTTGCAGCCACTTTGCTGACCTCCTCCTTAGGTTTTTGTGGAGCTTCCTTCTCAGCCTTTCCTTCTTCAATGGATTTGGGGCCTGGCTTAGGGGTCTCCTTCACCTGAGGAGCTGGAGGCTCTGGCACAGCAGCTGCCTTCTCTTTGGGCTTCTCCTCCACCTTGGCTGGGACATCCTTCTTGGGAGCTTCCTCTTTCCTGGCCTCCTCAGCTCCAGGTTTGGAGGGAGCCTTTGTCTCCTTGGGTTGCTCTTCTTTCGCAGGGGCTTTTGGCTCCTTTGGAGGGGAGGGGGTGGGGGTGGGCTCCTTGGCCCCCACCGCTTCCTTCTGTGGAGACTTGGCCTCCTCCTTCGCAGGAGATTTGACTTTCTCAGGGGACTTCACAGTCGGGGCCTTGGCCTCCTCCTTTGAGGGGCTTGGGGGTTTCTCTGGGGATTTGGCAGATGGAGTTTTGACCCCCTCCATTGAGGGGGCTGCAGGTTTCTCTGGAGACTTCACAGCTGGGCTCTTGGCCTCCTCTTTCGAGGGGGTTGCAGGTTTCTCTGGTGACTTCACTGCTGGGCTCTTGGCCTCCTCCTTTGAGGGTGTCGGGGCCTTTTCTGGGGATTTGACAGCTGGAGACTTGGCCTCCTCTTTTGAGGGGCTTTGGGGTTTCTCTGGAGACTTCACAGCCGGGCTCTTGGCCTCCTCCTTTGGGGGGGTTGGTGGCTTTTCTGGGGACTTGACAGCTGGGGTTTTGGCCCCCTCCTTTGAGGGGGACTCGGGTTTCTCTGGGGACTTGGCCTCCTCTTTTGCAGGAGACTTGGCCTCCTCATCACCCTCTACTTCAGCTTTCTCTTCTTCCTCCTCCTCCTCCTCCTCTTCAGCTTTCTTCTCTTCAGCCTCTTTCTCAGCCTCTTCCTCCTCTGTGACCTCCTCAGTCACCTGGATTTCCTCTGTCTGCTCCTCTACAATCACTGTCTCCTTCTCAGATTTTTCCACCACCTTGATCTTCTCCTCATTCTTCACCTTGATGTTGGCGGTGATGCTGGGACCCTTGGGGACCAGCTCAGGGAAGGAGACCATCCCAAAACCAGACTCAATCCGATATTCCTCCCCCTCCAAGAGCTTTCTGCCAAGAAGACACCAGAGCAGGAAAATCAGTGATTGCTTCTCACCTCCTCCCATGACCAGGAGCTACCAGCCATGCCCTGCAACTCCATCTCCCTCCTTGCCCTGTTTTTGAGGTGTAGGCTGATCATCCTGCTCCTCCACCCTGGACTGTGCAGGTTTCCTCACCCTTCCTTCTGTAAACCCAGGTGTAGGGCCAGGTCACCCAGCTGGACATTGCCCATCATGGGCTGGGAGGATGGTCTTAAGGAATGTCCCCAGAGACACCAGCACTAGGGACTAGAGCCCATCCCACCTCCCCCCGTACCTGTAGGCAGCGATTTCGATGTCTAGGGCCATTTTGACGTTGAGCAGATCCTGGTACTCCCGGAGCTGAGCTGCCATCTCCCACTTGGTGTTCCTCAGCTCGCTGTCAAGCTGCTGGATGGTTTCCTGGGGCAGACAGAGCAACTGGTGACATGGGGAAGCCAGTCCTCAAGAGCAGGGGGACACAGAACAGTCCCCTGGTCTCCAGAGGAGGGACTGACTGCTCACCCAACACCAGGATGTCCTCATGGCGGGGTCTGCAGCCACAGAAGGAAGGGGACATGTCTAGGGACTGTCTCAGTGTGTCCAGTTCCCCTGAGAGCCCTGCACCACCTCAGCTGAGAGCTGCACTGCTGCCAGCTGAGCTCCTGGCCCCCTCCCAGAGCTCCCTCCAGCAGTGACACGCTCTGGGAATTGTTCTAGGACTTGAGTGAGTCTGGTGGCCACCAAGGCTGGATGGGGACAGTGTTTCAGTCTACGGCCACTACCCTGTGCAGCCCCCTGTGCTGTAGCTCCCAGCTCTGGGACACCAGACCCAGCCTGAACCCTGGGCACACTCCAGTGGCGTTTGTGAGCAACATCATGGGCAGCTCAAAGCCAGGCAGATGTGTGGGACAGCTCTGTCATGGGTGAGGGACACAACAGTCTGGATGCAACCTCAGGCTGGGGGTACCTGACCACCAGGAGCTGGGGAAGGTCAGCTCCAGACTCAACCCTGAGTATCTGCTGCTGGTCTTCACCATCTCTGAAGCCATAGCACCAGCACTGCCCCTCCCCAGCAGCTGGGTGGTTCCTCCCCACCAAAGGACAGGTCTGGGATGCTGCCATGGTGCCACGTTACCTGGTAGGACAAGACATCGGCATGGTGGCGCTCCTCTGAGTCCTGCCTCTGCCTCTCCAGTGACTCCTGGGTCCCTTTGAGGGCTTCGAGCTCAGTGGTCTTGGACTGGAGCTGGCGGCGGTACTCACCGATCTCCTCCTGGGCCAAGCGGATGGCGTCAGTGTTCACCTTGGCAACCTCCGAGAGCTTGTCCAGCCTCACTGCAGCG
>NW_010302087.1:0-260 GCF_000700745.2 Antrostomus carolinensis
CCTTAGGCGGGTTTGTCCGAACCGGTGGGCGGTGATGGCCCGTCCCTGCCCCTGCCCCGGCGGCGCTGGCTGCAGCAGTGCCTCGGTGTCCTCCTGGGGAGGTGGCTTTGCGGGTGCTGAGGCAGCGCTGGCCCTACCAGAGCCTGCCCGGCTTTGTGCTGGCAGTGAAGCTCCTCAAGGCAATGCTCGGGCAGCTTTTTAAAAGTACTTTAAACTTCAGGAGCAGGGGACAGTGTAACCCCGTTCACTTCTTTCCGGTG
>NW_010302087.1:281-13781 GCF_000700745.2 Antrostomus carolinensis
GCAGGAAAGCCACGCACGTGGATAAAGATGCATCGTTAATAATGGAAAACTCTGTTACAGGATTATAGGGGATAATTTTTCTTGCTCTCTCTAGTTCTCGTAGCGCTGCCATATTGCCCGGGACGCAGCAGTCCCACAGAGGGCACAACAGTACTAAAAAGGAAGCATGGAGAAGAGAGCAGCCAGGGAAAGCCAAAAGCGCTTGTGCCAAAAATAATCTCTGTCTGTCACCAGCAGTGAGTTGATGCTCCAGCAAAGGAGTCCTGTCTGCCCGTCCTTCTTGAAATTTCCCTTGGCAGGCATAAAGAAGAAACGCTGCGGTCAAATAGGGAGGGGTGTTGTAGCCTCAAGATAGGTAGGAGGACAGACAGTACCTTAAAGGTCTAGAAAGAAGAAATTCTTCACTAAGACAGCTCAGTCTCTGTTTCTGTTATTAAAGACAGGTCAATCTACAAAGTTAGGTGAAAATTCTCTCCTAAAGACTAAAATCGTAATGTGAAAGGAATAATATGAGCATTCTTGTTTCTTTGTGTATTTGCTTCTAGTTGTATAACGGTTGGTAAAGAGTAGCCATAGGCTATTTCAATGTTTTAAAAAACAGAAACAGATTAAGGCTGCTGGCAAGCTGCTTTATCACTGCTGGGCTGACCTTGTAAGAATTTCCTGCTTCTCCTTTCGTCTGTTCATTTTGGATTTATTCAAAGCATCCCAGTTGTTCTGCCTGGGACCCTGGCCTAGGTGGGTAGTCTTAAATTAGGCGCTTGGGGGAATTGGGATTTTTCCTCCCAAATTCAACACAGCAGCTGAAGTTTTGTGACAGTTTTGGGTTGGGTTTTTTTTTTCATATAACAGTTGCATTCAGCTCGCTTGCACAGCTGGAAGTGTACAAAGCAGGGCAGTATGTCCACAGTCTGCCCCTGTTCCTCAGTTGCTGCTGCTTCTGGTCATGATAATGTTTAGCCTTTATTTCTGAATGTTCTGCTTTTTTCTTCCCCATGGACAAGGACTAAACAGGGTTTAAAAGCATTCATAGTAGCAAGAAGTACATGAAACAATTCACTTCCTCATATGGAGACTCTTCCTGTGTCCACTCATGAATCTGCACATGTTGAGCAGCAAGGATTTTGTGTTAATTTCACAGAAACACTTGCTGTCATCTCCTATATTTACTGCAGGTAAATACTTTATTGACACTACTCAGATGATTCAGATAAGCACAGGCACAGGAGAAGGGTTGTATTCATCTTGGTGCTCAGCTAACGACACCTGCCTTTTGCTTATTTCTCTTTTGATTCAGTTGTGGCAATACTGGAGGGTAGGGACAAGAGGGAAGGCATCCTTGTCCAGGCTGCATTGCTCAGTTCCACAAATGCCTTCTTTTCTTTTCTTTGCTGTGGGAACCAGCGTTTTCTGGAAAACTGTACGGATCTCAGTGGTTGAGGAGAACAGTCAGAGGTGTGATGCTAACCTAGAACAGGCGGCTAAAATATCATCCGAGGACAGGGAAGAGAGCGCTGCTTTGTCATTCTGTGTCTTGTCAGTTTTGGTTATTTTTTTTTCCTAGCTATGTAGGGTTTTTCACCACCCAAATTTTGGAGGCTTGGGAGGTGTGAAAGGCAACTGTGCAGCACTATGGCCCCTCTAGAGAAATTCACTTGGACACTGTAGTTAGTTTTTGGTTTGCAAGCGTTTCTCGAACAAACTAATCTTGTCCCAAGCAGTTTGCTGTTGTGCAGCAAGATTCATGGCTTTGCAGAATGGTTACTTCTGGGAGCAGCAGCCACTCAGGCTGTCAGCTTGCACCAGGGCTGTAACTGGGGTAGCTGATTTCCGTGGGCTACCAAAGGCTCTGCAGAAGGCTTTTCAAGCTGCAGAACTGAGCTTGGCTCTCCTCATGTTTCTTCTCTCCCTGGTTGGGTTTGTTGTGACTCCTTCCCTCCCCACCCTCACTCACAGGGAGCTGTAGCTCTGTGAATCCACGTGGTCCTCAGGCAGCTTCACTGCAGCACCCTGTTTGGAGCTGTACATGACTCCCTGCGCTGTGCCAGCACTGGAAAAGCCATGTAATAACAATTTTCCCTATGGGAAGGACCAAACCAGCCCAGACTGCTGGTCCTGTCTGTTGGACCCCTGTAAGCCCTTTCCAGCCCCCTTAGTCCTGGAGGGATATAGATGGTGGGATGCTCTCAGGATGTGACACAGGTTAAGGAAGTTGGCAGCCTTTGTGTGGCCTGAGGCTGCGCAGCAGCCAAACATTTATTTTGAGAGGTGTGAGGTTCTCGGCTGTTCTGATGCCAGTTGTCATTTAACAAAGACAACTGGCTTCCTGTGTATTTGCCTTTTGTGACTGATTGGTTTTGGTGCCCAGGATGATGTGAGCTTTGACTGAAGATAAAGGACTTCCTCCTGAGCAATTTATCTCACATCTAATAAAGTGTGAGCTGATGTTGCAGCCCCTCCTTCAGCTTTGCACCAAAAGGACCTGCTGTCATTGTGGAAGAGGCTTGTTGAACTTGCCGGGAATGGGTCACTGAGTTTGAAGTTACACACCCTGATGGCTTAAACTCATTTCCATAAGAAACCTGGCCAAAGATGACAACCTTAATGCAGACAGTATTTCACTACAGCCAAATTATTTTCAGAGTGTTTACACCACCCCACCCCAGGTCTTGTCTGTTTGCTCTGTGGTTGGTCAAAAATCCCCGTGACAGAGGCATCCTGAAATCTGCACTTGTGGAACAGCATGGAACAAACTTGAGTGTTGGTGCAGAGTGCACATGCTAAAGTAGTGCTAATCACTTTTGTATCAAAATAAAATTTTTTTACTAATTTCTCTGAGGATGCTGCAGCTTTTCCCGAGTGCCTGGATGCAGCAAAGTCCAGTCACTGTGATGCAGATAAAAACTCACTGGCTGCCAGCCATACAGCTGTATTTACCAGGTATCTAGGAGCACCAGTCCTGGCTCAGACCATGCTCTGTTAGCTGAATAGCCTGTTGGTAGTAGTAACTAAAACTAGATACCATGGGAAGATCAAGAGCAGGACAAGCATGTATGACACTTCCCCTAATAGTCTTCCAGCCTCTGACTACTTACAGCTCTCTGGACTTTCTTCAGTCCTTACTGCTGTCCTGTCAGGTACTGCCTGAGAGGATAGAGGTGGAACAGCATGAGGGCCAGCTGCAGGGTGGACTGCCTAAGGCCAGTTACTGAAGGGATCCATGGTCTGTGTGTGCCTGTGTTTGTGGGTGCAAGGGGGCCCGAGTACCAGCAACCCAAGTGGGGCAGTGGGCCTCAGGGGCTTATATGACCAGGTGTCTGCAGCTGGAGAGAACAAGGATCTGGGGCAAGCTACTGGATAAATAAGCATCTAAGGCCTGTTACTGGAAGGACCCATGCTATAGGTCTGTCTGTGTGTTCCACTAAGGACCTTCACTCCAGAGAGGGGAATGGGATGATGCTGTTGGTCTCGTTTCCATTTGCAGAAGTGCTGTTTTCTGTTTTTATATGTGTTTATCTGTGGCTGGCCATGTGTATACACATATACATTTGTGTGTCTACATACCTACTGGAAGTACACACTCAGCCTTGCTACTGGCTGGACCTGGGGACACAGCACTGCAGGCAGCTCCACCTCCATCAGGCTACCAGGTTTAGCAACTCCAACCAACACTTCCCTGCTACTGCAGGCAGGAGGTAATTTTTGCTAAAGAACGAGGTTAAAATGCAGTTAATTTTTTCACTAGCTATACTGTACCATGTTCCTGAATACCTTATCAGCAGAAATATATGTTTATTTTATGTTCTAGAATAGATGGATCTCTGCTACTCTGCTGCTTTGGTTACTGAAGAAAGGGATGAAAGCGCAGGCAGTCTATCCTAGATAGGGTATTCAAATCCATCCCTGGATTACACCTCTATTAGCCAAAGGATGTCAGTGCTATGGTAATTAGTTTACCAGTCAGCCTCTGCAGTAGCAAATTAAGGAAGGAGAAAGGGAAAGCTGATCTATAACACAACAGCAAGCCGAGAGCTGACAATTCAATACTTAAGATTATATAGAGGGGTAAGATTTACCAGGCACTGCTGCTGGGAAAAACGTTAGCATTGTGTGGAGCTTGTGTGGGTAAAATAAACATTTTTAAAGTGCAGTCCTTCCCAGAGCAGCAGCAACAAACTAGTTTGTGTTATGACATATAAAGCAGGATGAGCCTCTCTACATGCTGTAAAGTAAACTCTTAAACGTTATTTTCTAGAATAATCAACAGCTATGATAAATCTGTGCAAAAAAGGAGTCTGTCTGTTGTTTGTCTTTATTCTTTGACATGCTTGGTAGCTGCTGTCAGGACATTTTTGTTGGTGAAACACAGCACCACCTCCCTCACATGAAATAATTGTGAAAAGAGTTAACAAGGCACTTCTGTGAACATATGACAAAAAAGTTTGCATGAATAATTTAACATGGTAGCTGAGTTTAAAAATAGCTGGAAGATTTCAGATCAAGTATATATAGAGACAGGAGTTTTAAAAAGCCTTTTTCCCTTAAGCAGCTCTTTCAAGAGACAGAGAAACTATGTTACTGTAGGGCCATAAAGGCACTATGAATCAAGAAGGTTCAGAATCTAGTGCCCTCTCTTGCCAATATTAATACCTTCAAGTAGCCTGCACTTTTTAAATTCTCTTCAGGGAATAATTTTGAAACAAAAAGCACTCAGGATCCAGCGTTACTTCACAAAAGTTTAATGTTTGTTTCAAAATAATACTGTTTAATCAAGAGAAAGGAAGCATCCACACATACACAGTCTTCTTGGATGCTGGCAAAAGAACTTACATTACAGGCATACCCGTGAACAGCATGTTTAACCATTAAGAATACAGAAAAAGCCTCACTGATTGATCACATTAATAATAATGAAAATAATGTGCCCTCATCCCAAAAAGAAGAGAAAGAGATACCACGCCCATCATGCAAATCTGCACCCACCTTCTGAGAGTAGGATTCCAGAAGTCCAGCAGTTCCAGATAACATTTTCTTAGCTCCTGTGGAAATTAACCAAAAGCCAGAAAAGAGGATGGACTTGTTACAGAAAACTCGATGCTCATCCTAAAATCCTGCTTGCTGAGCATCTGGTGGGTTCGACTGTTACATTCCCAAATCTGAGGTCTGTTTAATTGTTTTCCCCTCTGCATCAAAAGCTTTCAATACCAAAAGTTTTTTATGTAGTCTGGAAGAAATCTGGCAAGCTTAATACAGAATGGAAAGAGCTGTAGTTGAACATACTGTCTCTGTAGGTAATGCACTAGGAGAAGAGATTTGTAAGAACTAGAGCAACTAAGAGCTATGTATTTGATGCTTTGGTCTAGGATGCTAACATTATAAAGCACAGGGTTTCATCTTAACAAACCTGAAATGAACTTTCAATGTGTAAACCTTTCTTGCATTCTGAAACACAAATTAAACTCTTGGAAGAATAATTACAGGTCATTTAGTACCTTGGATGATCTCTCTTCTGTAGACATTGTAACCAGCCAGCTTGAAGCAGGCTGTCCATACCTGTATGTTACATCAAATGCTAGATAGATCAAATATGAATTATAAAGTACTGTAGCCAAGGCAAATACAGGATTTCCCCCCCCCCCCCCCCCCCGTTCAAACTGAATCCATTGCATGAATTCATTGCACTGAATGCATGAAATACAAGTGCCAATTACTTTTGTAATTCTATCTTGGATGATATGGCTAGAGACACAATCAAGATATACTGGTTTTGAACCTCTCTCATACACTTGGTAAAGCATTATAATCTGTGAAAATAACTGGCAGAGAACATGAAGTTTAATCAGTACCTGGAAAGTATCATATTAAATGGGTTTAATTGCATTAAGCCTTCAGTTCTTATGAAAAAAAAGCAGTGACTGATACTTCTTTGGTAGTGAACTTTTTGGGTTTTTTTCCCCCCACTAAGCAAGCATTTCTAAATACCCATCTTTTAGGTGCATAGCTACATGAGTCCTTCTCTCATCTAATTATTTGGCATTTACCTTTAATTTCTGTTTTTTTCGTACCTGGCAGGAGGTGGACACAGCCTAATGTGAGTACTGATGTGAGGACCATCCCTATCATTTATTTACCAGATAGCCATTACAGGGCTTTTCATATTCTTCACAGCTACCATAGCTCCTAAAGCGTTATTTTTTTTCTACATTCATCTAAAGTTTGTAAACAAATTAGTGTAGTAATCCAAGTGATTGGTTCTAATTTCAGTGTTGCTTAGGTTCTGGCTAAAGCTCCCCAACAAAAGCAGTTTCTTGAAGAAAAATTGTATTTGATTAAGAATTAGAAAACATTACCTTGTATGTGTGCTTTCCTGTCTGTAAAATGAAGATTCTTCAGTCAGCCTATTGGTAAAAGAGAACATTGCTTTCCTCAAAGCAGCTCTGATACAGGTTTTTATCTGCTGCAGCTACTCAACTGTTCTCCACCACCCACCTGAGCAATTCTGATGGCTCTGCTCTCTGCACCCCAGCTGCTGTACAGCTTCATTATTACAGCAGTTTGACTCGTTTTACCAGAGCCTAGAACTGCTAGCATATGGTGATCAGCCTTCTCACTGCAAGCAACAAGACAGCCCAAGAAGAGGTGGAGGTGGGATTGCAAAACAAAATCCAGAAACTCATACTAAATATGGAGCCTCGGGTTTCTGCTCTAAGGCAGAATATAAGTCTGCAGTTGCAGTTGTTATTTTGCTCAAGTTGGTTATAGCCAAGAATACATCCACACTGGCTGAAAATAGCTAAGAGAAAGGATGGTCTAGCAACCATAACCTTGATCTCTCTCCTTCTTCATGTTAGACAGAGGCAGAGGAGTAAAGTAAAATCAATTTTATGGCTGCTTTATACTCCCACAGTGGTGGCACATAGCCTGTTTGCAGTTACTCTGTGGAGCAGGCAGAACAGGACTAAATTCTGTCTCAGAGAATGATTTTGCTCCCTTTACCTTTCTGTAATATTCTGAGAGAGTAATAAACCAACACTATATTATATCAAATGCCACATAAAAACCTGTCTCCTGCAATTTCTCTTGCTCTTTGCACTAACAAAATATAGTTTTATCATGCTTTGGGATACAATAGTTTGGTGGATGGTTGTGGAGTTGGTTTTTTTAAGATACCCCTGAAATCATCACTTACTTTCACTTGCTGTTTCTGAAAACCGTTTGGGGTTTACCAGGCTAAAAAAATAATCTTGTCTTTGCCCACTCTTCCTACTATCTGTTTCCATGGGCAAAATTTAAGATCTTGGTGCAGCCTCTCTTAGCTAAGAATTAGGCATTTATTTCCACCTTTGTCAAGAATTAAGAAATGGCAGAGACCTCGTACCTTAATGTACTACTTGTACTTTTTACCACCAAGACACAAATGCATTTGGAAAAAATTAGTAACAGAATGCTGGTTGATACATTTCTTCCCTGCTCACATACCATTTACAAGTCCAAAACAAACAAAGAAACAATCTCCCCAAATGCCTATCTGCTGTTTAGTTAAAACTTAGTCAAAGACAAGATTCCAGCAAGCTGGAAAAGCAAGATTTACCTGCCCAAGAGACTACACCAGGAAAAATATTTACTGGATTCTGTCTAAAACATTACTTTTGCATTTAAACATTTTAAGGCTGCTTCTCCTTTTCAAATGCAGCCACAGATGTTAAAAGAAACTGAAAGAAGTATTAAGTATTAACCCCTGGACTTACAACAGACTGACAGAATGCCAGCAGCTTTTCCATGGCTCTTCTTACACTGCCTCTTCATAAAGCTTGGTTTTGCAATAAACGTCATCCAAGAGAAAGGCCTTTCTGCAAGCCTCCATCATGGCAAGCCAAAGGCTGCAGCATCAAATGAAGGCTTAGTGTTAATCCATTGTCTTTTGAGTTCATTAGTTATTTGTGCCTGCTTCGAAGTAGCATAAACATACATTCAAACTAGGCTTATTTCCTCCCTATCAGCAGCTATCTAAAAATCAGGAGAAAGGCAACTCCTTATGCAGCTTTTCAAGAACTAGGTCAGGACGGAGAGGTAATGCTGTATTGCACCATTCAAACACACAAGCAAATCCCCTCCATTAACTCACCCCTCCTCATGAGGATCTGGAGTCAAGAGTCCAAGGCCAGCCTAGAACTTAAGGCTTCCCAGTCAGTGCACTATGCTACAGCTCTGCCAGCACAGGGGACCAGTACAGTGGATAAACCATTTACTGCATGCCTCTGGAAACCACAGCAAAAACAAAAACAAAAAAAAAAAAAGGGAAAAAAGAAAAATAAATAAATAAAATGCGTAATTTCATGAAATTGCAAGACAGTGTTAAAGCCTGTGTCTGCCAGCCTGCCCAGATGTCATCATCTACATCATCCGTTTTGTTCTTGTTCATTCTAGCGGTTCCAGGAGTACATTTTACTCCTACCTCAAAATACCAAATTAATCTTTCTTCTGTGTGAAACAGAGAGTCCTACTCCACTCAGGGATAGAAGAACGATTATTTGACGAAAGGGCACGAAGGGAAGTACTATTTAATTTGTACCACAGGAAGGTTCAGCTTCTGCAAAGCTGAAGACAAATATGGGGTAACAATTCTCAGTTTCTCATTTGCAAAGCTCGTGCTTTCTCTTGGTGCTAGCTGCTCTCCATTCATGGCCAGGCAGGTTCTGCACTGACCACCACCATTACTGTAGAAGCAACTGTAGGAGAGCAGATAAAAAGGATATTTGATTTATATTTATGTTCTTTCCCCCAAAATAAAGTTAATCAAGAGTATGTTCCACACAGGTAACACAGCAGTGAATAAAGTTGTCCGAAGAAGATGATTGTCCAAATGATTCTGTTTGCCATTGCATACACCAAGACCTTCATGAAAACCAATCTGCAAAAGGAAACTAACTACAAAGCATGTCTATATTCCAAAACAGCACCATCTAAAATGCAGAAGTGTGCAAAAATTCACCCTTCCCTTTAGTATCTCCTTTCCCTGCAATGACATCCCTCAGTAGAAAGCAGCCCAGAAAATCAGTCCCCCTCTTCCTCTGCGGATTTACAAAGCACCAGGCACTTAACTGAAGAAATTGGAGAGAAAACGGGGGGAAAAAAATTCATCTGTCAAATGTCAACAAATAAACTCAGATATATAATTAAAAAAAAAAATTTACAAAAGAAAACTGAGAAACAACTACAAAGGACTTTTTTATAAACCAGGATTTAAGCAATCTCTATTCATCACCCAACTCCATTTTAAAAGTATCAAAGCATGTCAAACCTTTCTTTGGTTTTGACAGCAAATGGTTATTTGAAGAAAGTAGGGCAATGATACTAACAAAGATTTCTTATATTCAATGCAGTAACTGCTTAATGTCATCAAAACACCTCAAAGAGCCTTTCTCAAAACCCTCTTCTCTTTTCAATTACCTTTTTTTTGGTGACTTGACCATTTATGCTACATTTCCAAATTCAGCTTAAATAGCTTACATTTCTAATATGAAAACCACCACAATGACTCTAAAAAATGTTTCATACCTTCTCCATACAGTCATGGAAACAGAAGAAAAATGGTGATTTTTTTTTTTCCCCTCTGGAGGTCCACATGCTGGTAGTGATTACAGAAATGAGAACTCTGCTCGGGTTCTGCCCCCAACCCCCCACACTGAGCTTCACATAGGGCTCAGGAATTCAAACAAACTTTCATTGATGAGTTGACAGTAGTTCTTCCATTTACTTCAGTTGGGAATAAATCAGTTTTTTACTGAGCAGGCTAACTGTTGAATGTCTTCATCGTCTACAGTTTCTCAATTTTATCAGCTACTACAGGAGTTAGAGACTAATTGAAACAAAACACTTTCCTCGAGTTAAAAAAAAATCAAGAAGAAAGTCTTTTTGACCACCATATGTTTATTTTTTAAACAATTTACAAATAAAAATGTTATATTTATCCAAGTAATCACATTTAATACTTTAGTCTTTAACAAGCTATACAAACGAGAACCATCACACTAGAGCTTTCGATAGCTCAAGGACCATTCAGGGTAGGCATGCATGTGTCTGTATCACATGAAGCGAGTCCAATTCCTGACACCAGGGTTCTGTTCTTCTGCTTCTTCAGAGCTGGTCAGCTGCTAAACAATTTAACACAAATAGTTACTGGATCACAATACAATGAAAGAAAGCCCATTTCAAATCATGTAAGTGACCTCAATATGTCTGGTCCAGGTGTCAGGCCACAGAGCCTTACCGATTAGTCTTCTTCTCCAAAAGCCAGTCGGACAGATTTTCTCCCCTTGCTTAGTGATGTGGCATCCATACATGTGCTTATACAATACAATTAAACAGCTTAAGTACAGATGTAATACAACAGTAATTACAAATCACAGAGACAGATAAACAAACAAACAAAAAAATCAACTCTAATCACATTCTTGCCTTTCAAACAATGAAAGTAAACAAAACCATGCACTACAGTTTAAATAAATTTTCTGGTTTAGCTCTTCTGCAAGTCTCCATTTCCTCAAGTTCTAAATTGCTGTTCTTGAGCTTGTCCCAGTGCACTCATGGTGCTACTGACACAAACGGGGTGAGCTGGAAATCATCCAAGAATGGTCAAAGCATAAAAGCCCCCAAAATAAACAACAAAGACGCAGGCATTATAAACGAGAGATTCCATTTTAATAGCAGAGTGTAGAAAAGAAATTGGCAAAAAAATTCACATGAAAAAACAATTTACACAGTTATATACAGAATAAAGCATGTGTCTGGTTTCCGATGATGTTTCACTTTAGTCAGGTCCTAACACAGGATGCAAAATACACCCAAAACCCTCAACTGGAACAAAAAAAACCCAAACAAAAAACATATACATAATCCCAGCTCTGGCTCCTCAAATATTGGGACTGGCTGGGTTCACTTCAACCCACTGGGCTTTCTGCTAAGCTTTCAGCAATTCCTGAATTTGTTGTAGCTTCCAAACTACTGTCAGCAGTTTCTGTTTGCTCAGTTGTCTTGCTCTGGATGATGCACACTCCCTTGCCTCCTGAGCCACGCTCTTTTCCATGTGCTGCTTTGAGCCCAGGATGGAAAGTTTCCACGTACCCAGAAGCCTGACTTTCTGTGCTGCCCCTGTCACAACTCAGTGACGGCATTTCAACAGCACCACCTTTGCTCTCCTCCACTTGCAAAGGGATCTCAGACGTGGGAGACACGCCCTGCATTTCTAGAACTGGCATGACCACGTCTGTAGTGTCACTGTTTGAGGACTGCAATCCAAGCTGCGACACAGCTGTCTGAGAAATCTGTGTGCAAAATTTATCTTCCCGACTACCAGAAGTCAATGTAGCAAAATCAGTAATCTCTGTTTCATCCACTGTTTTTTCAATGCCCAGCTTCTTAAGTCTACTGGAATCCAGCCTAATGGATGCAATAGTTTCTAGTTTTGAGACTTCTTCTGTATTCTCATTTAAAAGTCGTGTTGTAACGATGCTGAAGCATTCATGTTTTACCTTAGTATCTCCCAAACTGAAATCAGCGCTTTTGAACTCAAGCTCTGCTTTCTGGGAGGAAGTCTCATTGTGTTTCACATCTTCTGATGGCAAAAAAACTTTCTTGTTATGCACACAAACATTTCCAGATTGATTTTCAGCCTGCTCAGTGTTCAATTCTGAGTGAGTGGTATTCAGATCAAAGTCACTGGATGCTGAGGTTCTTATGACCTCAGGCTTTGTTTCTGGGGAGCAGACAGCTTCTTCTGAAAGATGCTCCCTATGGAAATCTGCTGATAAAGCAACTACTGACTCTTGGACAAGATGAGAGCAAGTCCTAGAAAAGCCTCCAGTCCCTACTTGTTTTGCATCTCTCTTGATAAAAACATTATCTAATGTTACATCAGATCCAGTGTGTCCTAACGACTTTTTTTCAACTTCAACTACTAACTCTACGCTGGATCTGAGTTCAACAATGTTCGCAGAACACGCATTGACTAACCATGCAACTCCCTGCCTTTGGGTTTGGTTAGCTAATACTGCATGGCCTGAAGGTTCAGGTTGAACTTTTTCTTGAGCTTCTAATATACTTCTTCTAGTTTCTGTGTTGGCAAGACATGTGTCTGGCCGTACCTCTGTCAATTCTGAAGCATTAACTTCACTGGAACCAGTTTTTATTTCTACATTTGGAGTATTTGACAGATCCCCACCACTTTCAGAACAGGAACAGGTTGTGATGACCTGTTCTTCTCCATTACTAGTTCTGGAAATGTCCCATCCACTAGGACTTCTTGTCAATTCTGAAATCTTATTTTGGGTTTCTGAAATCTGGGGAGTCTTGCCAAGGACTCCTGGCTGAGACACTTCCAAAGCTACACTTTTCAGTTTTACATCTTTTAAGGAGGCACCAATAGAATTCTGCTCTGTCATTTCTGCTACTAAAGCTTTTTCTTTTGAAATGTTTTGAGAATCACAGAGCAAGTCTGGCCTATCAGTTTCTGAGTGAGTTCTACAATTAACACTTAATTTTTCCTCTAGCAAACGTGAAGTTCCCAAATTTTTTATTTCATTTTGTGTTTCAGGTAACAAAGCCTTTGACTGTAACCTAAGTTCAGGCTTTACTGCTTTTACCTCCCAGTCTTTCACCTCTGCACTTTTCTCCAAGGTACCAGGAACGTTTGTGATAGTAACAGCAGTTTTATTTGCATCTTCCTGTCCAACTTTCTCTTGGACCTCTGTTTTCTCTAGATCACAGAATTCCTGACTGCCTACCTGCTCTCCACTTCCTATATCCACGAGTCCAATTTTTGCAGGCATCTGGATACCAGAAGCATTTTTTGTTTCTGGCAATTCTGTGACCGACATTTCCGACAGCTGAGGCTGAAGTGGTTTCTTGTTAATTTCAGCCTGATTCTCACCAAGAACCCAACTCCCTGTTACTTGATTATTACACTGTGAGGAATCTTCTTTCAATTTAGTCCGAACATCTGCTGAAAGAGGAGTTTGAAATTTTTTACCTATGTCTTTCTGAATACCATTTTCAATGTCAGGGCTCATCTCAGTATGAAGTATTAAAGTCTCCTGAATATCAGTTTTCTCCAGTTCTGAGCTTCTCTCAGCTAAATGGACTTGACTAACTTCAGCAGCTGCATTCTGAGAATCCTCTTTCAAGGAGGACGAGCTACTATTTGTTTTAGGGTTTGCAGCTAAGTCTGCAGGTTTTGTTAGGTTAGAGCTTTCTCCATTTGGAAGTGCAGAACTTGCAAGCTTGCTGTCAGCTGAACCTTTTCCACCACTACTGTAGAAAATATCATAGAGATCTTTAGCATTAGCTGTGGCCAAGCAAGAGTTTCGTTTCTCTACCTTTTTTGCCTGTTCACTGAAAGCAGTTGAAGGTGGTGGTGGAGGGGGTCTCACAGGCATTGCCAGCATTGTCTGTTCACTTTCAGACACACCTGGAGCTACTTCATCTGCAGGGATGACAGCTACC
>NW_010302087.1:13817-36683 GCF_000700745.2 Antrostomus carolinensis
AGTCTGAGGAGACTCACTTTTCTCTGCTGCTTTCAAATCCTCCTCTGCCCCTTTTAAAATTACTTCTTCTCCCCCAAAAGCTTTTGAGATGATATCCGGAGGTAGCAGAAGATCTGCACTGGTTTCCTTTACCACAGGCAGTGGTTTGGTAGTAGCTCCAGAGGATTTTATGGATAAAAAGGTGTTTAAAGGTGCTGGTTTGCTCACTGTTGCAACAGTAGACTTCCTGAAAATCATGGTGGGGACTGGTAGATTGGGTAGAATTTTTGATGGTGTTGATGTGAAAACAACTGGTGTCCATGGGCTAGTGTGTGGAATAACAGTTTTCCCAGACAGCTTGATTTCAATGGGCTTGGCATGGGGTTTCCCAGGCTGACACTTGTTCTCCTCTTTGTTTCCTTCTGTACTCTCCTCCTTCGGGATAGCTCCTCCTGGGGTTTTATCCTCTCTCTCAGTCTTTTTCCAGCTGAATTTACCAAAGGAAGTCTGGCTTGGTGATTCCTTTTTAGATTCCTCTTTCTTTTCTTCTTTTTTCTCCTCTTTCTTATCTTCCTTCTTCAGTTTAAGCTTGATACCCATTTTTCGCCCAGAAGAATCTATTTTGCCTTGAGCTTCACTGGCTCCTTCTCCAAGCTCTGGGATGCTCTTTGCTTCCTCCTTCTTTATTATTTTTGGTTTCTTCTCATCCTTCTCTTCTTTCTGCTTCTCAACTAGTTTGCGTTTCAGCTCGCTCTGACGCCTACGCTCTGTTTCCAAAACTACAGCCAATCCAGCTTGACGGTCTAGATTTCTCCTCTCTTCATACAGTGGGTTTTCATCTATGTATTTCTGTCGAAATAAACAGCACAAATTTAGCCACTGTTTCCACAAAAAAAAAAAAAAAAAAAAAAAAGCTCTGTAACAGTTTTGACTCGTTCAGACCCTAAGAGAGCAGAGAACTTCCTACCAAGAGACTGAGATGCTACCAACTCCACATTCGGTAATTTAATGTGAATTGAATGGTGGCTTGGAGCAGTGCTCTCGCTTTAGAGAAGAGTTTGAAAATCAACACTGGGACTTAAACACCATTTCAACCTCATGCAGATGAAAGATTAGTCTCTATGTAATGACAAGTTCTGCTTATTTAGTTCAGTAGAATGTAGTTAAAATAAGCAAATATATATACTGCAAGGAGTCAAATGTCATTCTTTAGGAAAGGAAGACAGAACAAGTAGAAGCTAACACAAGGAATGACTCACTCCTGGTACAGTAGTTACCAACCTTATATTTCTCATTGTGGGGATGACTTTTCACATGCTGCTCTGCTGAGATTTGATCTCCAAAAAATTCATGACAGAGCTGGCAATAATATCCAGTGATGGGAATCAGAAACTCAGAGCCTGAAAAGGCCGAAGAAAACGATCAGAGAAACAGAACTTAATAAATGGCAACGTCTTAACAAAGCCAGATAAACACATCAAAGAACAACAGCAAAACCTCCAGCAATGTTCCTTTTAGAACAGTTAGTGTTGCTCTCCTTACACTTACAGTATGGGAAACACCACTATTGGGAGCCAACATGTAAAGTGAAGAAGCTTGATTACTATGATTCAAAAAATCCTTTTAATAGGCTATGCCCTATTGAAGTAGGTTAACATTTCCTACCATCTTAATCTATTTTCCATCTTTCTGGTATAGTCTGCTGAAATACTAAACACCTGATTTATAAAAAGAACAGAAGTATTTTTATTGAGGCTCAGCAAGACCACATAATTGTGCCTACAGAACCAG
Organism: Antrostomus carolinensis; assembly: GCF_000700745.2. Classification (NCBI taxonomy): domain Eukaryota; kingdom Metazoa; phylum Chordata; class Aves; order Caprimulgiformes; family Caprimulgidae; genus Antrostomus; species Antrostomus carolinensis. Next base: position 15,588 of record NW_010302087.1, read on the forward strand.
CTGCAGCTATCTAACAAACAACAGATTCTCCTTTAGCGGGCACTAGTAGAAGTACTTAACAGATCAATAAACTAAGATTGATCACTGACAGGCCTATTTAGACATTCAGATTTTAAATCTTAAATTAATTTTCAGATCACTTACAGCTCCTTCCATACGGCTTTCTCAGATTCTCTGTATCCACCCTCTACCAAGTACACATCAGTGATTTTTCAGGGACAGCTCTACTAAAAATGTACTGAATGGAAGAGTCCGTTCCAAGACTGTGTGGAGTATTGCACGAGATCTGCCCCAACACTGCAAGCTCTTGTGGTTGTGTTCTGAATTCTAATATGTCAGCAAAAATCACTTCAGAACTGCACTAGAGAAAGAAAAAGTCACCTAGTATTCAAAATTTAAAAACTAAACTCTAAAAAGAGAAGGACTTTTCCTACACTCTTGCTTCATGACTTTTTCCATAAGAACTACAATGAAATTAAATAATTTGCCTTTTACCTAATAATATAGTACCTATATGTGCTCCTATAACAAGGTAAAGTTCTGAAATTCCTTTTTCTGAGCAACTGTAACCTGCTGGAGGGCAAAGGGAGATGATACCCAAGTTTAAAAAAAAAACAACGTACCTTTGGCAGGAACAGTTATCTTATCGATGCGTTTTATGGAGTCTTGTTTGGTCTCGCTCTGGGTCTTCGAAGCCCAAGGTCTGTTGTAAGGATCCAGGGTCTATTTGCACAGTGACAGAGGTATACAGGCTCATATATTACACTAGCAAGGCAAGTACACTTGTCTTTTTCCTTTTTAACATCCTTTCAGAACACTGAACATTATAATCAACGTGCAAATATTTACAGGAACTATGTTTTCCTCTCTTTCCCCTCCCATTTTGCAATTTATAATGAGAAAATAACCTGGGAAAAGGGTAAGATGTAAATGATAGCAAAGAACAGGTAAACACATGAAACACAAATATCAAATGCTAGCTCCCATGCGAACTGACCACAGGTCTCATTTACACTAGTCGGAACACACCAGTAGCTGTACAAGCTGCTCAAGTCCAACATTAGGGAAAAATAATTTGATAAGCAACTTAATGGGTTCATTATTACTTCAGGTTCTCCTGTAAAATGTAGTTCTGTGATGTATGTTTTAGTGCTAATATTCATAGCAACGTGAAATGCACTTAGTGAAGGAAGCCTGCAACATACCTGTCTGTGTTTCTTATTATGCATGTGTGTGAAAAAGTCAAACATGGTCCCGCAGATGGTATTGCAGTCTTTGCACCAGTGGTTCCCTGCATCATAATATTCATAAATATTGGCCAACTGGAAAGGATGTTTGGAGGACTGTGAAGAAGATTCTGCTGGCTTCGGGCTTCTACCTCTGGATTTTTCATTAGTAGTTTTTGATTCCTAAATTGAACAAAAGGAAACACTTCTCTAAGATAAGGCAGGAAATATATAATGCTCTAGAACTCAGAACCTGCCTCCAGCAGAAGCCACACACACAAAAAAAACCAAAACAAAACAAAAAAATCACCTGCTTTTCAGCGCCCAGGCTAATTCCACTGTTTCAGAGAGCTGGTATTCCCAACTAAGACGCTGCATGGCCGCAGTGAAGAGCTTCCCATAAGGCTCCCAGATGTAATGGCTGGATGGTTGTAGGTAATCAAGGAACCAAATTAACAAATTCCCTATGGCATGCACCCTTCCCACTTTTTGGGTTTCACATGAAGATGTGAATAGTTCCAATTTACCACACTAGCCGAACAGTACCCAGACAACCTAAAATGGTTCCCCGAGAAGCATTCAGAAGTTACTGTAAATAAAAGTAGCTTGGATGAAAGCAGAGTGAAAAAGGAAGTAACAATTAGTTGACTAAAAGTATTTAACTCAATCAAGTTTATCAGATTATTTGAGAGTTCTTGAATTCTCCAGAAGACTTGTTTCTTAGCAATAAAAGAAAGATGGTGTTTTGTTAATTACCTGAGTATATAAGGTGAAGCACCTTGCGATGTAAGCATGTGATATTTGCACTTACGCTGATTTGTACAGAAAGACGCCATACAGTGATACACAGACATTTCAGGACTAGAGCCAAAATTAATACTAAACTAACACTGCAGAGTAGCAAAACAAATAATCCCTGAAACACATAATGAATGAGCCCTGCTAATTTAGATCACGATAGTACTAGATGTATTTTGAGCTTTGAGTTACTTTTTCAATGGCTGAAACCTCATTATGATTTCTAATCTGCACGGCAGTCTGGACAGAATAGCACGTTACCTTAGCGAGCTGGTTACGTGATGCCCAAGTTATTCACTATCGGCGTTGAACACATTTACTTAAGCAGATTCAAAATTGTTAAATAACATCTGCCTTACTCGAAACTCCTTTTGATAAACAGGCCTAGATTCTTTCCTATTAACACCACTCCACACAACATACATTGTAAATCAAACAATGAAGAGACATCCAGGCTACTATGCACACCACAGATAGCCATATCCCAATACAATCTAGTTCTTGGTTGCAGAGTAGAAAGTGACCCAGTGAATAGTTGCATATATTCTGTCTGCAGGAACAGAGCAAAGCTGACATTCTCTTCAACACTGAGAAGATCAACTTATGATCTGCAGGAAGTGCATGGAAGGATGTTCCTGATGTCTGAGAAGTGTCATTGTTAACGTTAGCTACAGATATAAACTCACCCAATATATACTATAAAAATACTATCTCAATCAGAACTTTAAAAAGACAATGATCCTCACATGGACAGGTGACAGCCAGCTCTTAACCCCAGCTCAAAGATGCCTTTATAATTTGCTGCTATTTAGAACCCAGAAGGGATGATGTGTCTGTTTAGTACAAGGCTAGCTTCACCTCTACACTGACTATGTAACTACAACACACAGACACGGGTTCAGCAGCAAGAGACCACAAGGTAGCTTGCAAATAAGCAGAAAGGCATACATTTTTGCCCTCAGATTGCAGATTCAACAGATCTGTGTCAAAAGGCCTGCACCATCTTTCTTTTCGTTAAAAAAGTTAACAATGAGAATTAAAATGTGAATCTTGGAGACTAAAGGCAGTGTCCTATGTGCCTATATTAAATGTTTCTGGCCAGAACTCATTATGTTCTATGTTAAAATAAGGAATTATGAAAAGGGGATCAAGTCATTTTGGGTTTGGGCAATACAAATAATGTAAGTTAAAATAATGAAAAGTATATTCACACATGCCATATCTCAGGAAAAGAAAGCAATGTAACGTAATGCAATGTAGGATTTAACAGACATTGTTGCCTACGTTAGTTTTACGATGTGGTGACTGAAGCAAATGATTTGTAAAAATAAGTGGATAACTAAACTTCACTGATGTTTCAAGACACAACAAAAACAAAACATAAAAGCAAGCCTTAAAATGAAAGACACCTAATGAGTTCTCTGAACCGGACCAGGATGAAGCATAAGGAAAAGTTTACAGGATACACAGATTTCAGTGACCTTGTAGGAAATACTTCCTACCCTAATAATATTTTCCTCTCTGCAAAAAATATACAGTAAGGTCTACACAAAAAGCATCTATCATCTCCCATCAGGTATTTCGGTTACATATTTAAATAAACATCTGAAAAGCAGGAAAATTAATCTCCTGAATACATGCAAAACACCTTTCAGATGTTACTAGCATACACTACTTCCAAAGTAAAAACTATCATCTTCCTCAACGTGGTAAGACTGTTCTGCTATAGCCAGCGCTCAGTAGTATAGACCATGTCAGAGAGACCAGACTGATGCAGACTGACATTTTGTAAGAGAGAACACGTAGCATGTACATAACAATCATGTTAAGCTGACAATCAGATGTAAGTCTTGTGGTTTGTTAATATCACCACCCAGTGAGAAGACCCACACACTCCAAACTTGCAGAGAGCTTGGATGCTGCAAACACTTCTCCTTGACAGGCCACGCCAGAAATGTTGTAGAGGAAAAAAGTCTGTCCTCCTGGTACAGCATTGAGACTGAACAGCTACACTCGTGATACTGTTCAACCCAACCAACACCTCAGCAAAACCAAGATCAAAAACAGTAATTGGTATCGAACTGCACAAACCCTCAGGGAAATTATAAACACCGATACACTGACTCTCACCTGCATGCATCATCAAAACCAGCATATGACGTGATAACAAATGACATCAAATGATCCTCTAGTACATGTCTGGGAGCAGCTATCTCCCCAGTGCCCTCTTCTTTTAGTGGGAAAATCATTAGCAGACAAGCCAGAAGACTTTACCTTGTTGGAGGAAGATGTTTTCTCCAGACCTTTTGCATTTTCTGACTTGCTATTCTTTTCCGAGGAATCTTTGGTTTCCACAGATGGTTTCCGGGGTTTTTCAAATATGTTAATCCCCAGGATTTGTGCTACTTTGTCAAGCTCAGACTGCTTCTTGTCAGCTGCATCAGACTCTTTATGCAGCTCTGAAATCTCCTTCATAATATTCTCTTGTAGTCTGTTCACCTCAACCAACAAGGGGTCTTTGTGTCCATCCTTCTCACGACGTTTTTTCCTCAACATTTCTCCTAAGCCAATCAAGGAAGTAGAAGAGTTGGAAATGCAACAGGAAAATTGTCTTAAGATCTGTACAACTATCCCAGAAACAAATACTAATATAAAATATTACCGTTAAATCTTGACTAGGAAATTGTAAAGATGGAACTGACTCTCACATACAGCATCACTAAATCTGCATGATCCACCTCTATAAGGACTGCCTGAACACATACCCCTAACAGAGGAACCATAATCCTCAAGAGAGAGAATCAATTTAACAATCACTGTTTCCCTGTGTGACCAAACAAGCAAAAGTTAATCATACATTCTAACCTGAAAGTATCCTTCCCAAAGGTGAAGGAAATTGGTGTTTACTTGGACCAAATAAATGTTTTAAAAATAAAAAAGCTAGCTCTGTTTAGAGAGGACTTTTCTTTCTCCAAGTAAGATTCAGGAAAAATTGAAAGGCACAATGACCTCTCTTCAGTTACTAGTTCTCACTTCTTCTAAAGAAGCACTAAAATGGACAAAATGCAATTGATTCAACTTATCAAGATGCTGAAAAAGATGTTTGCTTCAGTGAAACAGCCAAATTTTGCCATAATTAATTTTAATACGGTAATTAGGTCACTGCTTTCTCAAGAGTTCTGCATTGCCCAGAGTATGAAAATATTAGCTTTAAACTATAGACTATTATTATTTTGGTCTTCACTTCTAGCCAGGTACTAGGACGTGTGATACATCCCAGTGGAAAAAAACCAGCAGGGGCAGGGGGGATGCATTGTACCTTGCTGTTTACGAAGCCTGTCCAATTCAGTTTTGAGATAGTAAAGCTTCTTCTGCCGTGCTTCTCGTTCATTCTTCAGTTTTTCTCTCTCTTCTATCACCTAAATAGATTGGAAGGGGACTGGATTTTCTTTTCTTCCCAACAAAGGTAATCAGCCTTGCAAGAATGACAGCAAGACCTCAGTTCACCAATCACAGAACATTGCTCACTACTCTCAAAATGTTCTTGAGTATTTTAACACAACAAATACACCTGTTCCTCTGCATCTGCAGGTAACTATATTGTGTGCTCCCACTTCAACCCTGGATGAAGGCAAATTTTGCTTTTTGGGGAGTGTATTCCCCAGAACTGCCTTGTTTGTCGCACCATTTCCCAAGGCAGTCATGCTCAGCTGACTATCTTCTACAGGGGTGGGCAAGATCAATGCTAAATGGCTCTTCAAAACTCATGCAGTATCCCTGGATTAAGTTTATTTCTTGCTTAATAAGGTAAACTTTGGCATGAGAAGCTCACAAATCTGCTTTTCACTGGTTTTCATTGATTCTCACAGAAGGAAACCAGGAAATATGCTAAAATGAAACCTGAAAAGTTCTTTAAATTTCCTTCCCAACTTCATGTTTCAAGAGACAAATCCCAATTTTTTGATCTTCACAGTGCTCTTAAAGCTTACTTCTGACTGTTCCCTTGAACAAACAACAACTGACCCAAGGCCTTATCTTCCCTAGAGAATCACAACTACTGTGGCAATGTAAATGTTGGAGGGATCCCTAGATCCCGCCTGGAGTAAAGCCCGGCAAGGAGTTCTACCAACACAGCTAGGCCACATCTTAAATGCCACAAGGTTTTTTTTATTTGTTTTGGGTTTTTTCTTAATCATCAAAACACCATTCTCTCATTCTGGGTTTTCTGCCAGCATAGGGATACCAACTGTAGCATGCAAGTTTTTATGCTCCAAGCCATCCCAGCAAAAATCAGTAGACTAAGCCCAAGCCAAAGAGGTCTGTAGTGCCAACAGAGCCCTAGAAGTCCAGCCAAGATGCATAGGTGAGCTACCAGGGTATGTCACAGCAGGAAAAAAACCACATACCTTCAGCCAACAGAGCTTGACAGGAAGTGCCAAGTTTCATTTATAACAAAATTTCTACCATGGCAACGAAGAAATTACTATTTCTGCCAGCAGTGAAGGCTCACTTACCTGCTAATGTAGCACTTTGTGTAAGCACTCCTCTTACAAACAAAAAGCAGAGAGGTTATCTCAGACTAAAAATTTAAAGTGACTTCTTTTGAGCCTCTCTTGGATTCAGTGGTCCATCTTTTCATGGCCTGATTTATTCTGAACAGTGTGATAGAACTGAGGAGGCAAAAAGCTTCCAGCCTCTGCCATGTGCCACTCTTCTACTAGCAGATCTACCAACACGATCTATCCTTAGCACAGCTACACTAAAATAATGTCTCTAATGCAGATATGCATATGTAGATGAAAAACTAGGTATGAGCTAGCAATGTCCACTTGCAGCTCAGAAAACAAACTGTATCCTGGGCTGCACAAAAACCATGGCCAGCAGGCCAAGGGAGGTGATTCTCCCCCTCTACTCTGTTCTCATGAGACCCCACTGGGAGTAGGGCATCCACTTCTGGGGCGCCCAGCACAAGAAAGACATGGACCTGTTGGGGCCATGAAAATGATTAGAGGGCAAGGACACCTCTCCTATGAAGAAAGGCCAAGAGAGTTGGGGTTGTTTAGCCTGGAGAAGAGAAGGCTCTAAGGAGACGTTATTGTGACCTTTCAATACACAAAGGCAGCTTATAAGAAAGATGGAAAGAGCCTTTTTACCAAGGCCTCTAGTGACAGGACAAGGGGCAACAGTTTTAAACTAAACAAGGGTAGATTTAAATCGGACATAAGGAAGAAATTCTTTACTGTGAGGGTGGTGAGACACTGGAACAGGTTGCCCAGGGAAGTTGTGGATGCCCCCTCCCTGGAAGTGTTCAAGGCCAGGTTGGATGAGGCTTTGAGTAACCTGATCTAGTGGAAGATGTCACTGCTCATGACAGGGGGTTGGACCTAGATCTTTAAAGGTTCCTTCCAACCCAAATTATGGTTCTATGCCCTTATTTTTAAAACAAAGACTGAGTAGACACCAGTTCGAAAATCCCAATGTCTTTCAGGAATCTTCCAGTCCTTTGGCAGTTACATAACTACACTTTCCTGTTTTAAAATATGTTCTTCCCCACTCCTAATTATCATACAAATCAGGATAACTAGAAAAAGAAAACATTAACACCCATAACCTAAACTGGTGTCAGATGCATCAAGTAAAGAATAGTTTCCCTTAAGTTCTTTTGATTTTGTGATTCTTGTAAGAGATAATTAATAGAAATGTAGAGGGAAAATTGTACACAACTGTGAATGACAACGTCATTTAGTACGTATTTAAGAATGCCTAATATAGGTATAACCATGGTATTAACTGTACAATGTCCCATGTTCAGATGGAGCCTCCCGTGTTTCAGTTTGTGCCCACTGCCTCTTGTCCTGCCACTGGACACCACTGAAAAAAGCCCAGCTCCATCTTCTTTATACTATCCCTTCAGGTACTTATGTATCTAGATATATTTGGGTATTTGCATTGCTACAGCTCAGCCGAATAAAGCCAGGCTGCGGCCACCACGTGTTTTTTCTGTAAGATTTTGGCTGGCCACAAGAACTTCAACTTTGTGCTTGATTTCAGCTGTTCAAGGGCATACAGCTCCGGGGGATTTTAAAAGCAATTCTTAAAACTTGTCACAGAATAATACAGACAAATGCCTAAAAATCTTTAAGAAAAGCAAATTTAGTCCAACTGCTTTTAAACTGGAACCACTCAGGAAAAAAAAAAAAAGGTGCACCTGAAGAGGAAAAGCTTTTACCCAAGCAATCAAGCAGTCCAACATATTCTGATGTACTAGAACAGATAACATACCTTCTGCTTTTGAGCTGCACGATTTTTTTCATCCGACATCTTTTCTGTGGTATTTTTGAGAGGGTGTGAAGGCAGACGAAGGGGCGCTTTGGAATGAGCAGGAGTGGTAGGGACATGAACAAGCACAGAACCATCTCTTTTTAAATCAGGGACATCCTTTCCCATAGAGACTGTCTCAATCACCCGGAGGTTAGGACGTGTGGGGTTTGCTGACATGGCCATAGTAAGAAGACCATGAGCTTCTGGCAGTGCAGGATTAGGCTGCTGGGCAGGGGGGTACATGGTCCAGCCAGGGGCTGCATACGCCATATAGTGCCCATATGCATCGTATCCTGGAGGAGCCATTGTGGGAGGTGGATAGTTTTGGGGCATTTGAGGGGCAGTGAACTGGGAATAGTTGGGAATTTGGTACTGGGAAACAGAAGTGGGTGTAGGCGGCAAACTAGCAGGAGCTGGTGGAACTGAGGGAATGAGAGAGACAGAAGGAAGGGGCTGTTCTGGTACACACGGAGGTATATCCTGTCCCACTGGCTTGTTCTTAGTATATTCTGATTTCTGAAGAGAAGATGCATCTTTAGACTGCTGGAAAGAGACTGGAGGTGATGCTGAGTGCTGCTGGCCTGACTCGGGAGAACGAGTGTCACTCCGGCTGCGACGGAAGTCCCAAGGGTCCAGTCTGCGAGGATCTGCAGAGCGACAATCAGGGGAGCGAGACGCCAACTTCTTGCCATGAAGGCGTTCCTGGGTACGAACAGCCAGTTTCCCAATTTCAGCAACGCCAATGTCAAGTCCAATGGTTTTAAGTAAGTCATGGATCTTGGCATATTCAGCATTAGGCTCTTCTAAAGGATCCAGCTTGACAGCTGGAGTGGGAGAAGGAGGTGGGCTCACTTTCTGGCTTATTATCTCGTTGCCACAACTCACTGGCGGCTTCTGAATGGGAACAGATTCAGTTTTGGTGTCTTCGTCCTCATCACCATAAAGAAATTTCTCTTCATCCTCAATGTCAGGAAAACTACGCCTCCTCTTTTCCTGAGCACTGACAGAATCAGCCATCATGCCCAGAATTCGGGAGAAACCACTGCCATCCTGACTGGCCCTCTCGTGAGGCAGCAGGAAGTCAGTATGGCGATCAGCAGGCTCTGACTTGGGTTCTACCTTTTCCTTGTGACTTAAGAAGCTTCCAAACTTCTCCTCAAATGTGAAAGTGTCTTTAGGAGCCCCAGAAAGCGGGCTCCACTCATACAAACCATCACGAACCTCCTTGTTTGCAGACTCCACAACAGAGTCTTTGTTAAACCGTTTGAGAAAGTTCTCCACTTCAGAGGCAAAAGGAGCTGTGTCATTACTCTGGGGCAAAGACGAATGACTAGAAAGAAGAGGAAGATCCTTGCTGGGAGCTGGACAGCTTGAAAAGCCCTCAGGCTGAAAGAGAGAGATGTTACTATTTACTACAGCACCTTCTGAGGAAACTATGCACCTCACAGAACAAAGGAACATGTTAATTTCTCCTTGAGTTCACAGCTGAAGAAAAGAGTTAGAAAAAACAATATACAGTTGAAAGAGAACATATAAGATTACAAAACAAGTTACCTAGTGATTCTGAAATGTCATGTCCAGCAATGAATGCTTATCTCAGAGAATACACAAAATCACAGTTATATTTCATTAATTTTTTGCAAGCATGAGAACTGAAACTTTTAAATTGAAACCCCCTAACATGAATTTGGCCACACTTTGACTTGAATCACAGACAAATAGGATTTCAACACCTTAAGGCAGGCAAACACAGTTCTCTAAGTCAATAATGAAACAAGAAAGAGGCACTGTGACAAGTAGAGAGCTCCGATCAATGTCCTGACTGCCTGCGGTACAAAAAGACTCAGCTTTTCAGCTGGCCCAGATCTCAGCATCCTGGGCTGAATTTCAACAGGGGCATTTTATTCTGCCTCAGATCTTATATATATATACATATATATGATTCTTGATTAAATGCCTTTACAGTTTAAAGTTTCTAATGCAATCCTAACTTGTATAGGCCTGCAAAAAGATATCTGTTCTCTCAAAGAGAGGAAAATGTAAAGATTTGGCCTTTCTATTTAGGAAATCAAACTAACATTCTGTAGAATGAAGTGACTGTTTTGGAAAGTCAGACAGAGATCAAACCTGAATAGGAGACTCTACTTCCATCTCCACTCGTTTCTTCAAAATAGATTTTTTGGGCATGGATGGGATTTCCTCAGGCCTGTACGTGTACCGAGGCTCAGAATTCTGTAGTGTGTTAGTCAAGCCAGGGATCACATAACCACTGTCCGAAACATCATGATTCGAGTTTCTATTACGCTCTTCTTCTTCCCTTTTCCTCCTTGCACGGTCAAGCTCCCGGAATTCCTCATTCAGGTACGATGGGCTTGGGCTCCTACTGCGGCTGCGGCTTCGTCTGCGATAGTTTCGTGTTCCTGATGAGAAACCCTGATGTTCTCCACTCACACCATGCATCTTCTCATCCTTTTCGTACCGTGGACGCTTTATTTCTCGTCCCCGTTCTTCTGGCCTCGATGGGTAGGAGGATTTCCTGAGCTTGTCACCATCTCTGTCTGATCCACGAGGCAGCTCTTCTCGACGACCATAATGTGGACTGTAATCTGAACGATGGAGGAAAACATCTCGGTTGCGGTAGTCTTCATCGTATCTCATGATGAAGGGACTTGAAGGTTGATCTTCATGCAATGGGTATCTCTCAGGGCCTCGAGGACATGAGAGGCCTCTAGTGAATATTGGACCATCAGCCACATCATCCCTGTTTAAGAGAAGCATAGAATAAACTTAAGTACTTGAGTCAGAGTAGACTAAGTCTTACTCCTACTCAAGAGTAAGAAATTTCCAAATCGGTTTCAGAATAACATCTCCATCACTAAACAGAAGCAACATTTTAGGTACATAAGGGCAGGGGAGAGGAGGAGGCTTATTTTTAATAGTACTATACCTGCCTCCTAGGAAGTCACCTGCAAACACAGTGACATGAACAATTAAACTCATACTGGAGAAGGAGAGCCTTGAAAAATTGATAAGATGGATTTATTTCTGTGAAGGAGAAAGACTACACATTTAAAAAAACCCGTTACTATCATATTTCAGATCACAATCCCTCTCCTCATCTCTCCCAGCAAGATGCCAAGGTCACATTTCATATGAATTATTCAAGGTATAATTCAGTTTCACATTGGCAAATGCAACCAGATCCTCTTTTTATCTTCAGCTGTGGACAAAGACGACAAATTCTATCAACATTTTCTGTTGCAACAGATCTGTAGACAGGACTGTCACTAATCACATGAACTACTATACCCAAAAAGAAGCATAGCTTTTTTGTAATGTATCTATGAACCAGGGATAGTAAATGTAATAGTATCATTCCTTTGTGCCACCCTCTGCATTATTACATACAGTGGATGTGCAACTGGCACACCACCAGAATAACTACCTACATCTCTTGGTGTATCTTCTTTTGGACCAATTCCTACACACACCTCCAATTAGGAGTACCATTTTAACTAAGGCCTTTTTCCCCGTCCCTAAAAACTTTTCTGGGACTGTTCTTTAGATCAGGCAGAAACAAAACAAACCAGCTGCTGGTTTTACTCACAGCTATTTCAAAAATACAGCAAGATCCTCCAAGAACGGGAAGCAAATATGCTCCTTAAGTTAAATCAGTGGGACAGAAACGCTAGAGAAATGTCTTGCCTGAGTGATCAAGGTATCAACTTGAGATAAACAATGTATGATTGCCTGAACCCTCAAAAATCACCTCCTTCTACTGAGAAAAGTCCCTCCACAGATCTGAGAAGAGACAAACTGAGTCATGCCAGATGACATCTTCAAAAAAATGTGCAGGTAAATGACAGCCCCAGTTTTTAAAGTCACCAGTCTAAAGAATAACAGACATAAACAGACAAGGTCTTTTTCTCAAGTATTTTCATACTTTACACATGCACATTTACGAACAAAACCAACACAAAACTTCACTTTGTCTCTAACCTGCATCACTGCAAAGCATTTCATGTGTTATTAGATGCTTTATCAGTCCAACCCATCTTCTAAGGCAAATATTGCACACACCAGTACCCACAGTATTAGATGGTACCTTTCCAGTTTCCAGCAAAGTACACCCATCCACCTCCTCCAAGAGCACCCAATATCTAAAAAGTAGCTAGAATTACATTTCATACATAAATGTTGCTGTTCTAAGCCTATATAAAGGTATGTCTAGCCCCGGTGTCACCTTCTCTGAGAGCCTGCTACACCTACACAAACTGCATGAACACACCTGGTGAAGTAAGAGATGTATTTCACCATACACCTTCAGCTTGGTTTTGTGCAAACAATTTGCACTCATGCTTGCCAGGTATCACCTGCAATTCAAATGCTCTGACTGCAGTGACAAAGCAGAAGGAATATTTGACCATAATTCAGAAAGAAAGCAACAGTAAAACTACTATACTTACAACTAGAAAGATGCTCCAAACACACTCTGAAGAGCTAAGATGCGAATTTAAAACCCAAAGATTAAATACCAGTGTGAGGAAAAGGACTACTTGCCTTACAGAAACTGTGATTCTTTGAAATATGTTTTCTGTAAATACAGTCCAACAGATATATGTCCCTCTTAATTGGTTTGGGTGCTTTTAGTCAGCAATATCCACTACAGGATATTGCATCCCTGAGAGAGGATACAACGTGGTACCACTGTGACCATCTCACTTCCTTCACCAACACAGAATCTGTGAATTACTGGAATTTGCAGCTTCAGAGAAGGAGAACAGACCATAGTCTTCATGGACCTGATGCCTCAGAGACCTACAACTACTGTAAGGTAAGTTTACTTTTTGGCATATTTATTCATATACAAAGAAACAGAAATATATAATGCTGTCGGCAACCAACAGGACTCCATCTTAACAGACAGTCTTTGAGTAAGAAGTCAGATGAGCTGCTCATACTCAAACCAACTGTCACCCTTGGTATTATGCCAAAAAAAGCTATTTCAGAGCATAGCTTAACACAGACCAAGTCACTGCAGTGATATGGTCTAATCTTTTGGATTAAACTCAGATGCAAGACTTGGTGGGATGCTCTGTATAGCTTATGCCAGCTCAGATAGTAGCAGAGTGTCTTAAGAATACTGACAGAGGGAGAGATGGAAGACAGGGAGAGGGATAAGATATATTCTTCACTTTGATAGAATGAGATTCTGGAAGACAAAAAAATACTAAGCTATTAAAGTAGAAGACTGGAGCTGCTGAGGTGATTTTGAAGTCACAGGCCAGCAGCATTCAGCATGCTTTCTTAGACATGTGCAGGAGGCTGGCTAGCCTAACAACTTGGAGCAAGTTCCTACAGATGATTTAGGATGGACTTGCATGTGGACACACACCCTGATAAATTCTCCTGGGGCATCCTGAAAATCCACTGCTGCTGAGGAATCCAAAAGCATCCCTGATATCCATCCTTTGATATTTTATCCTTTATAGGCTAACAAACCTCTCTATCATCCCAAGGCTCTGCAAATTATAGAGAATAATCTGTAAAAGTCATTGCTTGAAATCTCTGACTAGTTAGTAAAAATAGCTGAGAATAACTAAATTCAGAATTATTTGCTCCAACTGAGAGCTTGAAGAGACATCTTCAGAAAACACTCTTTTTTTTTTTTTTTTCAAATGAGAATGAGAATGTTTCACATGCCAAACAGGAATGTGATATGCCCAGTATTAAACACAATGATGATTCACTATAAGGGCTAATTTAAAGCCCAGTGACAGATATAAAGTCAGTGTTCCAGCACCAGTGCAGCTTCTCAGAGGGAAAAAAAAAAATACATGACAAAAATTACATTATAAACAATGTCCTTAACTGAATACAAAGTGTCTTCTAAAAACAACCAAAATGGCTAAACAGTGAAGAAGTCTGGGAGTCAGAAGCAGTACCTAGAAGATAAAGGAAAAGCTAAGGGATGACTGGGTTGTCACACACTTCAAGCTTCTGGACAGTGGGCACCACTCAGACAAGTGCAGCCAGCACAAACTGACTGGACAAAGAAAAAAAAGTAAATGTAACTACATTGAGTTCTTCCATACCTACACTACAAATATATGGGAAGTCCCTTAAAAACTGAGATCTACACAACCTCACTTTCTCTTATTCTCATTCTGATTCATCTGTCACTTTTATACCTTCTCAGGAGTCATTCTGGCCGTTTTTTTACATCTATGGGTCCGGTAACAGAGACAGATTAAAATTTCTTCATAACTTTCACTCATGTTAAAATAAACTCCACTGTACCTGATGTTACTTCTCACCATGCATCATAACCACAAAATAGGTTAAATATAAAACCTCACTGAAGAAAAGGAAGCAACAGGACAAACACACCCCCCCCATCCCACAGGTTCTTGATTTGCCAGAGCAGTGCCAGTTCTCCTACATACCATTTCCTGCTCTTTCCAACCACTGTACACTCCCTGGGCACATGCACTCATTTCATGCAGAAGACTGGAGACTGCACAGGGGATTTACAAATCGAACATTGATCCCATGAGATCTGAGGTAAAGGCGTAAAAGTGACAGTATTGAAAACTAAACACTCATTTGCTTTTCCACACCTGCTGAAACTTAACCTTACACTTGAGAAAGACAGGAAATTCACTTATTCTGCTCACTTCCCTCTTTTTCTCTCTCTATCTCACTTTTTTTTTTTTTTTTAACAGTTGGAGATATTTAGACCAAAAATGAAAGTTACAGTGCATATATTGTGCTAGATGCTTATCCCTGGCCTGAAACTGCAATTGTCTGCTCTGGGGCACAAGCTATGCCATCTTTAACTTTGCAATTCAAGACAAAGAAAACGATTTTATTTGCACTAAGTCTTCTGATTTTACTTTTTTTGCCAGATTATACCTATTCTCCTACTGAAGGTAAAGATTTCTAAATAGTATCTAGTATTTATACTTCACCGTTCACAGCAGTATTTTTAACTTAAAAGACGTCTCTTCATTAACTATGTTTCTCTCCAGTTCCAATCAAGGAACCCTAAGAATTCTAACACTTATTTTTTCAGGTATGAGACTGTCTGACTATGTTTACTTCTCCTCTGCAGGGTTTTTAAAGTCAAAATAATAAATCTTCTTTAGGGTACACTAGAGCTTTCTTCTGGACTATTCTCAAAAATTAGGAAAGTAGATTATTCCTCTCCATAAATGAGGAAGTTGAAGCTTTACACTATCCATAAACAACTTTTGTTTCAGTCAGGACTAGGTAGCTTCCTAAGAAACAGAAGAAGGTGGCTGAAGCTGTGAAATGGCAAATGAAGCAGCTCCCTCCTGCAATATACTCTGGGCACTTTTAGTATATATGGGTTTTTGAAGCAGTTGACAAAAATCAGAGAAGAAATATCTGTTTAGATTTACTATGAACACAGGCAGTGACTTTTACTCAGGAATCCCCTGCACCACATTTTGCTGGAGGCTGGGGGAGTATTCCAGGGAAGCATCATGGCATGCTTGCCCTCTTAGCCTCATTCCCTAGGCATTCACTGGGCTAATTAGGTGTTTGGTCTCAGCCAGCACAGCCATTCCCGTGTTCTTACTGTTTCACACACTTGAACCCCCATCTGCGGAGGACCATACCTGTCACTCAGGTTATCAATGGGTGAGCCCAGTCTATCAGGCAGCCTCCTTCGCTCTGGTGTGCCAGTGCAATACCGGTCATTACCAACAGTAATCCGCAAACTCTGTTCCAGGGAAGACTCAGAGCGGAGACTCGGTGAACGTCTCTGTAAATTGAAGAAAGAGTGCAAGCCCATCAATCAGAGAATTTTAACCTCAGCTACAGAAAGGCAAGTGACTCTGCTCTGCTTAACATATGAGACTCGGGGTGGATGGGTCAATTAAAAAAAATCAAACTAGAAGCACAACTGTTCCAACTATTTTGAATTGTCTTTAGTTACTAAAGAAAGGGGAGGGCATCAACTGCATTTCACTCCTCATCCCAGCAGCCAATAACACGCTCTATATTTACATTATCTAGAACGGAAATTTTCAACTCAAAAATACGTTTTGTAACGCACCATTCTGGAAGGTGGAAAAACAGAGAGAAGTTCAAAAAGTCTCAGATTTGCTGCTGTCCTCCTTTCTTGGTAGAGGAGAAGCAGCTAAATAAATATTGCACAAAAAAACAGTGCCAGGAATTTTTTAATAAAAGTGTCTGGATTTCTGGCCCTTTCCAGCTTTAGTAACAAAATGAACCAAAGTATAAACCAGCGTAAACAAAGATTTTCCTAGCAGTGATGTTTTCCACAGTTTTCCTCACCTCTTGCCGCTTTCAGCAGGTAAGTGCAACATAATACTAAGAACACCAGTCACTATAGAAACACCTTCTATAACAGAATTCCCATTATCATTCTTTATTAGTGGTAGAGCTAAACAAGAGCTAAATAAGGTTGCTTTTGAAAAAACTACATCAGAGAAGGCCTGAGCACAGACCTTCCTTTGGACACACAGTCAATACAGAAAATGTAATTACCGGTAATTTACGCTTAACTAGTTACACCTCACATCATTCAAGAACACGGCACTAGAATACAGGAATGACCAAAGTAAGGGGAGTTCCATAAGAAACAGATGAGACTGCCCAAAGACAGAGATACTTGATTTACTTTTTCAAACCAACATGGTTTAAATTCTGCTTAACAGGAAGCAATGAACCAGCTTCAGTTCTGCCAAACCAGTCATGCACTGCATATTACTTTCACCACTGAAAACTACACTATCAAGCAGCAGGGGCACTACGTTGTCTGCATCCACCCTGAGAAGATGCCACAGATTCAGCGCAGTCCTCCGAGAGACCAAAAGAAGAACAGTGCATAATCTACAACAAGAAAGCAAAAGAATTCCCTCAAATTTGCCTGAACAAAACTTACTCACAGTACAAATCTGCAGTAGAATCCATTGCACACATAAGCTTGTCCTAAGGTAACATATTAGTGATTTCTGTTTTGCTCCGTTAATCTGCATCCCAGCATTTATCAGAACACATTTTAACTACTTTCCAAGACCAACTGTGTTGTATAGCACAATATGATCCTGCAACAGCCTGGCTGAGATAAAACACACACAAGGTGCATGTGTCTCAGAAACACACTCTGAAGGCTCATATGTGCCCAGTATAACACCAAATTTTGAGGGCTGCCTCAAGAACTGATTATCCTGAAGGGCACCTTCTTGCCAGTGAGACTCTTGGCAAGTTGGGCACGTATGTGACAACCATCTCCAGGAACTGGAGACAGAGAAGTGAGGATTACAGCTCAGAACAAAATTCTGGGCAAAGGAAAGAAATAGTTTATACTTAGAAGGTTTGGGAAGTTAGGATTGCTTATGACTGCCATACAGATTGCCCAGACCCAGCAGTTCCAGTTCCAGTCGTACATACTTGAACTTTGCAAACTTTTTTTTTTTTTCCTTTTCTCAGTTTGAGAAATTCCAGTTTTAACAACTTTTTCATTTGGAGCACCAAACACCAACACTAGTCATTCCTACTTATGCACTGCACTGCATTTTCCTCCCTTCCTATTCTGGCACCTAAACTGCAGTTACCATTGCCATATAAACACACAGGTTGCATACCAACTCTTCATTTTTTATTTATCTGTTGACCCAATATACTCCAGTCCTCTAATTTCAGCCAATTTTCTTACAAGGAAGCAAAGAAGCTGAGAGAAACTACAAAAAGAACAAGCACACAGGTCAGCAGGGACAAATAAAAGCAGCATGTGTCAGCCTTGCAAGGACAAATCAAGTCCGGCAAAATCTCTCACTCTACAGCCCTGACCTTCCTCTCCTCCATTACATTTTTCAACATTCACCTCAAACTTTTGCTGTCACTCCATACTCATCCAATTCACACAAAGTCTTCCCCAGATACTAAGAAACTAACACCATCCATACTTACAATGTCCAACATACAGCTCTGCTGGCTGTCAGCATCCCCGTTACGCATGAGGAAATGGGCAAACATGCTGATAGCCTGGGAATGCATGCACTCCATCTCAAAAAAAACCCCAAACAAACCAACAAACAAACAAAAAACCCCCAAACCCCCCCCCCCCACCCCCAAACAGAACTACTCCTACTCATATGAAGGGTAGGGACAATAACTTAGAGCTTGTACTCAAAACTTTTCTGCATTTCAACTCCATACCTTTACCCCATCAGGGTTGTCATTGCACATCATTCATCTTCCATCCTTATGTATATACTCCCCTCTTCCAAGTCCTCCTTCCTTGTTACAGCTTAAATTCCTCTTCCTCAGTCTTCTGGTGAATTCATTTCGTTCCAGTGACAGCTCCAAAACGCCACTCACTAACACATTTGTGTAACTCTCCACATTTCCACACTGTATCCTCAAACTTCTGGAGAGGGGATCTTAAGTCATACAAATCTGAAAACTTTATTGAAACTTAACCCAGCCATGCTGACCCAACTTTATCTGCTGTCTGCTTTCTTTTGAGCACACCGAGTTCCACTGTTTGGAAAATATGAGCATAATCCCAGCTTTTATCTTTCTCTAATTAATGCTAACTTTGTAAAGAGTACTTCTAAAAAGTAAAATCAACCTGTATATGTATTTTATGCTTTGTAACATCACATTTAAAGAAGAAGTAGGGTCTGTCAAACACCTTTTGGTGGACAAAAGCTTCCACGGGAAAAATCTGCACAATATATTCCCTAAGAATTACTCACACTGGGCTTTAGCATATGCAAGAGATGGCACAATACAGGTTGAAGAGTTATAATTAATTGTCTCAAGAACCCTCTTACTGTGAGAGCTGCTTCCTAGAGAAAGGTTTTCCTTAAATGCAGTAATAATCTTTTAAATAAACAATAAATCTATTTGGCTCAGCAGTTCAGCACTAGCTAACTTGCTAAAGCCTAATTTCTAGGATTAATGATTTTTCAATCCTTCTTCTCTGAAATAAAATAGGCAAGAAAAACATCAAGAATCCGCAACAATTTGCTAAGATGACTACTGTAAATTGAGCAAGAAGGGTGCAAAATAACACTGGAAGAATAGTGTTTGTCAAGAATAACGTTTGTGTGAAGTGAGGATTTTTAGTGGCTTCCCCCCCAAGACGGAGTGGTAGGCTTCCAGTTAAAAACTCCTTGTTCAGATTTCTCCAAGTCTGAACCACTGACACATTTGGCATTGAAAGTTTTGTTACAGTCAGCACAGGTTCACAGCCTGTCATGGGTACGGTGAAACAGCAGACTGAGTGATGGTGAAGTCAGTTTAAGAAAGTTCTGATCCTCTATCCCAGTTTGTCATCCCCCTCAGTTGTGACCATGCAACTGTCCATCGAGCCCCAACACAAACTGATCGGAATCAGATTAAAAATTATCTCCTTCTAAAAAATTACTTACTTTCAACCTGGGTCATAACAGCAATGTAATTTGCAGGGCTGCCCCACAGACAACTTATATGACCAAGATAAGGGTGCAGTACAGCCTAAAAACTTGCTTGCCCAGAGGCAAGCTTCTCAACCTGGCTTGGCTTAACTGTGAAATACAACATTACCTTCCCACACCTTTGGGATAGCTCACTTTTAAATAACTAATAGCACCAATAGCTGAATTTTAACTCCACTACAATCACTTGTGATCTCTTCTATGGCTACGGCTCCCAGGAAACACAATAAGAAACTGTACCACCTTCAGAAAGGGCAATCTCCTTTCTCCCTTGGGGTCCCACCATGCAATGAATCACGGCAGACTCTGTTTTTGTTGGATTGACTTTCAGCCACATGTTTCCTCAAATCAGCTCACCCTGCAACTTCACAAATACAAGTGTGAGCACAAAGGAGGGGGCAGAATATACTGTGGAGTGAAGGGAAAAAGCGAGTGTACCATTCTTGTTAATTGTACATGTGCTGGATTGAGTGACTATGGAACCATAGCCTAAATTATCCCACTATGAAAATCTCTTCTTTCAGCACAATACAAACGCACAGTGAGCCTACCACATACCACAAGTAACAGTTATCAGATGAGACAATCATTGCACCAAGGAGTAACCAGAGAAAAAAACTAAGTAAGCGAACGCCACTCGCACAAAAAACCTACAGCTGTACACTTTGGTTTAGTACAGAGGCACCTGCATTCCAGATGGCATCACTTCAGATGCCAAACCTGAGTTTCACATGCCCAAACCAGATTTTGCCAAGACTGAGCGAGGAGACTGGAACACCTTGCGCACAGCTCCAACTACAAAGCACCGTCTATCAAAGAACACCTCTCAAAAATATAAATCTGCAACAGTCTCCTTTGTACGCCCATGACAGCAGATACAACTCAGACAAAGTACTCATTCAACATCCTGTTTAAAAAGTTATCCTCCCATAAGTTAAACGATATTTATACAGTACCACAAACCAATGTTAAATGGAGGAAAGTGACCAGTTCCATCCCTTGCCCTAGCAAAAGATAGCATCATCTTCGAGCCTTATCTAAAATGGCTTTAGCTGATAAGAGAGCAATAAAAATGTAACGGAAATTAAAGGAAAAATATTACTTAAAATGGAAATCAGTGATTTGTTTGTTTGTTTGTTTGTTTGTTTTTCCATTTGGCTTTCTAAGGAACAGGGGGGAATCGCCCCTCTCCCTTCGCACCGGCAGAGCCCCGGGCCGGCGCAATACTGCAAGGACCCGGTGGCGCCAAGCCTGGGGCCCCGGCCCCGCAGCCC
>NW_010302088.1:0-5915 GCF_000700745.2 Antrostomus carolinensis
AAAGCTGCTTTTGCACCCTATTGAACTTTGCTGCCGGTATTCTCCTTAAGATCGTGGCAGTGAGCGGTGGTCTGTGACAGAACTGATGTCGAGCTGCTTGATTTTTTTTTTCTCTTTTATAATTATTTTTAATTACTATTTTTGCAGTTAGGGTGCTTACTTCCCCTCCTTGTTTGCCGGCAGGGTGGCAAATGGCAAGCTCGGGTGGCCCCGCCGAGAGCTCTGGCTCCCGCAGCCCTACGGCTGCGGCGGGGAGGGGGGAGAGGGCGGGGGGGGCGCCCCCCCCCCGCCGAGCACAAGCTCTGGGTTGAGAGAACAGGCGGGATTTACATTAGGCAGCCGTGCAGCCCCCCTCTCCCTCTCCCAGCCCTCTCTTAATTCTT
Source organism: Antrostomus carolinensis (assembly GCF_000700745.2). Classification (NCBI taxonomy): domain Eukaryota; kingdom Metazoa; phylum Chordata; class Aves; order Caprimulgiformes; family Caprimulgidae; genus Antrostomus; species Antrostomus carolinensis. The sequence continues at coordinate 384 of NW_010302088.1, forward strand.
GCTTTACAAGATCTGCATTTCCAATACACTGGGAAAAAATAAATAAAAGCAACCCACAGGACTTGCCTCTCATAACAAGCCGGCTTTATCTTGGTGTACAACTCAGTTGTGCGTCGCTGTAAAGTCCTTCTGGAAGGCATGCCTCTGCCTCTAACAAGCCCAGTTCTCTGAGCTCTGAAGAGAGACCCCAGTGAGAGAATCCAGCCCCCCCCTCCCCCTTTTTAACAACACGCAGCCAGTCTCTTGTGTGAGCTCTGGCAAAGATCAGTTCAGTCTCGCTGACTATGGGTAAGTCTTTGTAGGTCACTTTTTAATGATGTATTTCTTTAATGGAAACAATTCCTCCTTTCTCCTTCAGGGATGGATGTTAATTTGAGTTTGTGTCCGTTTTGTAAAATAACCATTTAAAATAGAGGGTGTTTAGCTTCCTTTCTTTTTTCTTTCTTCCTCCCGGTATATGTGTTTTCTCCCAGTCTGCATGTCCAGAGGAAAATTGTAGGACTCTCTGAAGGCTGGAAAGATGAGGAGTAGAATGAGTTTGTGGTACAGAAACCTGGTCAGGGCAGGTTATTTAATCATTTAAAACAAGTAATCTGCTTTTAGCCAAACTTTTATCATTTTGTTTTGGTGTGCTTGCTGCTGAGTAGCTGTCACTTGCTGTAGAATAGCCTCTCTGCTCGGGAATGTAGCAAGAGGGACAGAGCTTAAAACCAGTTTTGCTTATATGTGCTTTAGAATGTTGCCTGTTGTGTTTTTTTCATCCACTTCAGTGAACTTGAATTTGATAAGAGCTGCTGCTAAATTAGATCTCCAGAATAACTTACTAATGTTTTTGTCTTTTTCTCTCAGAGAGAGATTGGAGAAGCTGTGTACAAAAGAAAACACAGATAGAGACATGCACTAAGATGAAGTCATCCTTTTAAGCCAAAATGGTACACTGCTTCTATCTATTCTTTTAATTAACTACACAAAGGAGAAATCCAGTCTCTTCCCTCCTCTCCCATCCCTTACCTCTTCAGACTATCTGTTGAGACCATCAGGAGCCTTAACACGCAGCTGTCTGAGTGCAGCCCAGAGCAGTGTCTCGTGGAATCAGCACACTGCAAGCAAACTTCTACACTGACTAATAGTTTTCATATTGTCTTTCCCAGCCCTGCTTTCAGCCCACTCCCACTACCCTGCACTGATTTCATGCCTTGTGCGGCCAGCACGGTTTGTTTGGATGTGAAATTGCTGTCATTGATGGCTCGAGCAGAGCAAATATACTGTTACATTTGCAAGAATGAAGTGGGATTAGAAACTAGTCCTACTGCCCCCCTCCACTTTGTTTTGTCCCAAATCTTAGTCTCTCACCACAGCTTTAAACTGTACTTGAGCATTCGGTGTTGTGAATGTCTGTCTCTTGTGGCGCTTAAGGTAGAAATGATGGGAACTCAAGTGTCATGTTTCAGATCTGGTTTTTTTTCTGCTTTTGAATATTTATTTATGGCAACGGAGATGGAGAGAGGCATCTATATGGGTCTATAAATGTATTTTACTTTAGCAAATCTGCTGAGATTAAATCAGGTTAAATGAGATAAAGTATCCATGTGATGTACCGTTTAAATAATACACCCACATGGGTGCATACAAAAGACCTCTGTCTAGGTGAGCAGAGTTGTTGGAGAGGTTTATTGAGATGAATGGTATAAATAAAATGTGTGTAAGGGGCTTTCTGGGAAAGGAGCATTTGCAGTGGAGGTGCAGTTTAACTAGGAGTCAAGGTGCTTTTAGCCTCCTACCTGAAGAGGTTTGTTATATAAATTGGCATTTGTTGTAATGACTGAAGTGTGTCAGAAACCCTCTTCTCATTAGCTGATCCCATCCTTTCAGCCTTACTTGTTCAAGTAAGACAAGGCTGGCCTCGTAAGAGAAGGAAGGCAGTGCAGCAGATTGCCAGGAGGCAACTTTTATTAGCCTTTTGTGGTACCCCATTTCCAAACTGCATGTGCATTAATGCTGCTGGTCAAGATGAGGAGCAAGCTGTAACAGATCTCTAGGAAATGTCAGAATTTGGGGCGAGGGAGGAGGAGATAAGGAGAAGGGGAACTTGCCCTTCCAGGCTTGGAGTTATCAACACTTAAAAGCCTATAAATTAGACTGAAAGAGGAGGATGGAGGGCTGTTTCCAAAGGGAAGAGTATGCCTCTTGCTTCCTAGTCAGCCTTGCAGGCTTTCGGATGTGCGTAGCTCTGGTCCAGAGAGTGTGCAGGGCTGCTGCTTTGCCTACTCCATGGGGAGTATATAATTAACATCTATGGGTTGTCTTGCAACTAGCACAGTCCAGCTGACCAGCAGTGGCCTTTCAGGCTGAATAAGAGTGGGATGTTTTGTCCCATACCTCTCATAATTCATCTGCAGAAAAGGCATTTCAGGAATGGTCATCCCTGTGTGTGATGGGGGTCTGCAGCAAGGTGATGGAAAGGGAGTAGCAGGAAGGTCTAGGCTGGGCAGCAGGGAAAGCTGCCTGGCACCATGATCCGAGGGGCTGGATGGGCTGTGTTACTTCAGGCACTTGAAAGTAGTGGGGTTGAAGGACTTGCAATAAGGAGTAGTCCTGCCCTGGGCTCTGAGGTGGAGAATAAATGACCCAGTAAAGCTCCTTCTTTTAAGAGACACCATCACACTGAATCACTCGTGAGATGCTGCTACAGGCAGCCAAAAAATCTAGTGGAAGAATGTTTTCTCGCGTCTGCGATGGAGGAGTGTCATGGTAAAACATATCCTGGGTTTAGGCCATAAAAATCTGCAGTTTTTCATTTCATGTTTGCATGACATGATTTGTTTCCTGCTCCTTTTACCTGTAAAGTGAAAGCCTCTTTTCCTAGAGCATTGAAGGCAGAATTGCCCAAGCAGGTTGTCTCACACCCTCTTGCAACCTGTGTGTGTCTTTTGCTGCCAGTTTCTGGGAGCACAGACACTCTGATGTTAATCTTGAGCCTGGTGACCTGGATCAGTCCGTCTCCCCTGCCTAGAGCTGTTTAGCCGGTGAGAACAAGAGTCCAGAGGAGGAGCTCTCCAGCTTTCTTGGTGTTATCCCAGCACACCCCATGCCCTCAGAAATGGGTGAGTAGATTGCTGGCTAAAGTAGTGGTGGAGCTGGCTCCTGTGAGCCACTTCTTGGCTGATTCTGTTTGGAGGATTGGAGGAGCACTGTGCCCATACATCACACTTCCCAAACTATATATATGTATATGTTTATATGTGTGTATGTTTGTATGTGTGTTTATATATACACACACACATACACACATCCTTTGTGCTCAACCATTTCTCCTTGTTGTCCAGCCCTTAAATCTATGGCAGCTTAGGCTGTAGCCTTTTGGTTACAGGAGTAGGTTTTGTAACTGGAGGGCTATAGAAATAGTCCCACCTAAGGACTGGGTTGGTCCAAGATTTGCATAGTTCTTTAGCAGCTCTTTAAGGTCAAAGCATTAAATCTATCCAGCCCTGTGCTTCAGCATGCCTTGCTGTTCTTCAGCAGCAGTATGTCAGATTCACCCTCCTGTGACACTAGAGCCTCTGTTTTTAGGTCAGGTCAGTAGCTTCACACACCAGCTAAGCCCTCAATTGGCTTTAATATGCAGTACTAGAAAACTGACATTATCCTCTTGACAGGTTGTTTGCAACTTGCTGGTAGAAGTCAAAATATTTCACTATAGGTGTCATCAGAAACCACCATCCTATGCTAATTTTTGTGGGAACATGAAGACAGATGTTGAATAATTTGACATGAGCAGCATAGCTTTTAAAATTATCACCGTGTCAGGTTTGCAGTGGATTTTTTTGAAATATATATATGTATTTCAGATGAGTTTTTGAGAGGGGAGGGAGGTACAGTAAGTGGCTTCTAATAAGTGGAAGATGCAGCAAAAGATGGCCTTGGAGGTTCAGCAGTCAGACAGCAATTCAGCAGTGGCAGTAAGGAACACTGTGCTGCTGGGACTGCTGTTCTTATTTTTAAGTAACAAGACAAAGTGACTTCCATGCTGGTAGCTCAGAGATCTTGTGACACTTCCATCAACCAGAAGCCCTACTGTTTTGCCTGTCTTTTGACTGGAGTTACTGCTATTCTGCTTGCTTGAATAGTGCAGTTTCAGACTTCCAGTCCCTCTCTCCACACATACCATGCTCTCTTGGTTCATTAAGCATAGTATATGGCTAAGAGTCTTACCTGTGTGGTTATGGCTTGTTATGAGGAGGGCAGACTTCAAGGGGTGGGGAAAAATTGCATTCTACCCGATGCCAGTGTGCTGGCAAAAGCAATAGGGATTGCTTTACTAAGAGATGCATTTCTCTTAGTAAAAGACTGCTTGGGGTGGAGGGTGTTTCTTACTCCATTGGTGGAAATGTCTCCTGCAATGGAATGCCACCTGCAAAAGTCTTCTTTAGTCAGCATAAGGTAAGTCCACAGTCAACTGGTTTCTCTCTGTAGCTCTGGAGAGACAGTTGACTGGTGAAATTCTCATCAGGGTAGGTGAGATGCTGGTTTTTGTTTTGTTTGGGTTTTTTTTGTGCAGAGGGATTGCTGTGTTGTGTCCTCAGAGGAGGTTGCATTTTGCTATGGGGAAGATGAGCCTTCTAGACAAGAAACAGTGGAAAATGTTGGTTGGTTTTCAGAGATGCTGTAGGTACCTACATCTGGTAATACAATGCAGGTTTCTTTAGGTGATACCTGGCAGCTCAGGTCTTATGTAGATGGAAACTATCAAGTGCCCATGTCCCAGCCACCTTTTGCCGATCATATCTGCTGTTGTTGCACAGATTTAAATTCAGAAGGGGAAAATGTGCCATTGTCCCCGTAGATGGAAACTATCAAGTGCCCACGTCCCAGCCACCTTTTGCCGATCATCATCTGCTGTTGTTGCACAGATTGAAATTCAGAAGGGGAAAATGTGCCATTGTCCCCCAGGCTTTGGAGGAAGGGGGAGGGATACAACACTGACACTGCACACAGCAGGATGCAGATCTGGCAGGGCCTCCAGGATCCACCAGTGATGTGCTGTGAAGAGGTGGGAGAGTGCGTGTGTTTTGTGTCTCACGTTTAACTGGTGAGATCTCTGCTCTGTTAGGATCCAAAGTACTTGCTCTGGGGGAAAAAAAAAAAAAAAAAGCTGTCTTTTATTTGGGGGAAGGGGGTTGAAGGAACACCAGAGGCTTGGCTTTTATAGCCAGGCACTTGCTCAGTTTTTAAAAGAAGAAATGAAGTATGTGATAACCCACGGAGCTGACAGCCAAAAGCGCTGCATTAAAGAGCTAGGAAAGAACTTCGAGAAGTGGAGCTGGGAAGGGGGATCCCGGGCATCAGCTGATCGTGGCTCAACAAAAGCTGAGTCAGAGAAGGGCTGTCACCACCAGTTGTCGGGGACAGGACTTGTTGGGAGGCAGAGAGTTCTCATGCCCGGCGCCAGTCGTTTCATGGAACGAAGGCTCGGACCCCCCGCTTGCTTTCCTGACTGCTGCACAGGGGCAGCGCGCTGGCGGCAGCGACTCC
>NW_010302088.1:6007-6353 GCF_000700745.2 Antrostomus carolinensis
GCTGCCGCCGGGCACCTCCCCAGCCGAGGCTGGGGAGCACATCTGGGCGGCCGGTGCCGTGCCGCTCCGCCGCGGCCCGGCAGAGGGAGGCGTTGCACCGCCCCGGGGGTGCGCCCCTTCCCCGCGGAGGGGTGGGGGGTGCCGGGCCTCGCTCGGGGCAGACAGCGCGGGAACCGGGCGGGATGGCGGCGTGTCCCGGTGAGGGGCCGGCTGTCCGCCGCGGCAAGCAACGCCCCGAGGCAGCTGGTCCTTTCTTGTTGCCAATTCGGTGGACCTGGGGAAAGGCCGCCCCACCGTCTTCCCGGCGTGGGCCGGGGCGAGGCCGAAGTTGGCGGGAGTGACCGAC
>NW_010302089.1:0-249 GCF_000700745.2 Antrostomus carolinensis
AGGGCCTGGCTCACCCCAGAGCTGTGCTCCCCTTCCCCACGCCAGCACCAGCACCAGCCCTCCACGAGGCCAAACCCCACACCCGGTGGAGCGGCCCAGCTTCACCTGCACCCCGCTGCCGTCCCCAGCGGGACAGGGGTACCCCCTTGGGTGCCCCCACGCCATCCAGCGCCCGCTCCTCCTGCCCAGCATGGGAGGGTGCCCTGGGTGGCAAGTGGCGTTGGCCGGCTCCTGGCCACACAGCTGCAA
>NW_010302089.1:374-2163 GCF_000700745.2 Antrostomus carolinensis
AGCACCACCGTGCTCCCCTTCCCCCTCCGCTCTGGCATGCCAGGAAACCCCTTTGGCAGGTGCCAGCTCAGCCAGGAGTCATGGTAGTGCCAGCTCTCCTGCTTCCCACCCGGCCCCACTAACCAGGGCTTCCTTCCTCCTCTCTCCGCCCAGCCAGTCCTTTGTTCCCAGTGCCTCTGTCACCGCATCCAGTGAGGTGCCCGCCAGCTGCCACCGTCCAGGGCTCGGGCACCCCGCACAGAGCCTCACCCAGCATGGAGGGGAGGTGGGCGCCTGCACAAGGGCCCAGGTAGCATCCCCCTGCACCTTCCTGCCTGCAGCACCCAGGGTCCCTCACTGGCAGATATCAGGACATGCCATACAGCACCCAGCTCCCCAGATGCCAGCCCTTACCCCGGCTCCACCACGAGCAGCTCAGGACTATGGTCTTGCAGCCTGCCTAGTCAAGGTGTCAGAACCCAGTAGAGCCCCTTACCACAGGAGGACCAGGGTAGCACCTCTTCTGTGTGACCACTGAGCTGAAGCAGCCTTGCAACTCACTCAGTTGTGTCCCAGCTGAGAGCCAAAGCACGTGCCAGTGCCACTTTCCCCCTGTGCTCCCCAGCTCCACAGAGTAGGACCCCTCCACACTGCAGTCTCCAAAGCTGGGGCAAGACACCTCCTTCCAGCCTGCTCTGGCAGCCCACCAGGGTAGCACCTCTTCTGTGTGACCACTGAGCTGAAGCAGCCTTGCAACTCACTCAGTTGTGTCCCAGCTGAGAGCCAAAGCACGTGCCAGTGCCACTTTCCCCCTGTGCTCCCCAGCTCCACAGAGTAGGACCCCTCCACACTGCAGTCTCCAAAGCTGGGGCAAGACACCTCCTTCCAGCCTGCTCTGGCAGCCCCAGGCCCGGCAGCACAGCCTGCCCTGCCAGCAGTGTCCTCGCTCAAGGGAAGTGGTGGTCAAGGACAGCAGCATGCTCCAGGCAGGAGATTTAGGGCTGGGGATGCCTCTGGGATGCAGAGCAGTGCAGAGTCATCCCTTACCATCAAACAAGGCCCACTGCCCTGCCTTGTCAGAGAGCCCCCCAAATCTGGCTACATCCCTTGGGAACGTCCTTGCTGCTCCTGCCTGCCCTGCCCAGGACAGCAGCGTACCCAAGCCCTCGGGGCAGCACTGGCCTGCACATACAGCGGGGCCATCGCTTCATGAGGCCCCTGCCCTGAGCCCTGGGAGGCTCCTCCATCCGACCAGACCCTTTGTTAAGCGCTGGCTCGCAGCCAAGAGAAACATTTTTTAGAGAATAAACTCGCTGAAGCCGTCTCTGCGTGCTCGGCAGAGATCAGCAGGCCCCAGGGCAGCAGTGCTGGTGACTCCAGCCTCGCACAGTGCCCTAAAGGGCCACTCTCCATGCTGGGGTGCTGCGGAGACCCGCGCCCCTCTGGGACAGGCGCACGGTGCCGGGCTCGTGCCGGGGCAGGTCCCCACGCAGCACCACGAGCAAAGCTGTCCTTTGAGAAGCAGCCTCTGTGCCAGCTGCCCCAGCGTCAGCAGCACAGGCGATGCAGTTGCATTCCAAGGCTTATAAGGCAATTGCGTGGCCAAAGCCACAGCCAGCACCCACTCGAGGGACTCGCACCCAGGGTCCAGACCCAGCCTGGGTGAGCATCACATCAGGAACAGCTAGCACCAGGCGCCTCGGCCACAGGCAGCTGGCAGCACAACAGCTCTTGCTCGTGCTGGAGAAACGGGCTGGTTTTGTGGAGGGAGCCATGTCCCAGTGCAGGCAGACGCAAAGGTAGCCACCGC
>NW_010302089.1:2175-3439 GCF_000700745.2 Antrostomus carolinensis
TCCCTGCCCATTCCAGGGCCAGCTCAGGTGCAGAGCTGTGAACTGCACAGCGGGAGGGAGGGCGTAAGGGCACAAGCTGGGTTCCGGGATGCTGAGCCCAGTGTCACAGTGCAGATCAGGAAGCCAGCCCTGACTCCAAGACAGTGAGAGCAGCCCCCCTCCCCCTGCAGTGGGCACACTCCGGAAGGGGCCTCCCCTACCCCTACCAGCAGCCAGAATGACTCTGCAGAGGCTGTACAGTACTTCTCATCTGCGGTCCCCTGCCCGGAACACCCCCATGCCAGACTTCAGCTGATAAGGCTCCGAGGAGGCTACAGAGGCCAGGCAGGGCAGGACACAGCACTCCCGGGATCCTGGCTCATCTGCATCCCCCATACAGCTCTGCCTCAGCCACCTGGATGCAGACACCACAGCTCCCACCCGCAGAGGCAGGGGGAGGACGGGTGTTGCCAGTCTCAGCTTCTCTTACCCTGGAGATGGAGAGCGGCATGCTGAAATCCTTCCCTCCCTGCAGCCTGAAGCCCCAGGGTGCCGGCCCATTCAGCATCACCTTGTAGGACTCCATGTCACCCATCTCTGCAAGGGAAGAGGATGTGATCCTGGTGTTAGAGCACACGGGAACAAGGCAGGAAGAGCAGACGAGGAGGGGGCTCGGTGCCTGGCAGGATGGGGCAGGAGGAGACAGGTCACGTTTCCAACAGCAACTCCACCCTGACCATCCTTACACTGTGGTTAGAGACGCACCCCAAATCTATCAGCATCTCCTCCAGCAGCATCAGAGCCAAGGGGCCCTGGCTAACACTGACTAGTGCCAGAGAGCCAGGCACAGCCCTGCTGCCACCCACAGTAGAACAGAACGCCTGTGGGCTCCGCTTTCTCCCCAAAACCAGGATCCGCTCTCCCTTGCGGCACCCTAAAAATCCACACTGCTGAAAGCTGAGACCATTTAAGACCACGGAGAAACAGCAGCAGGTAGAGAAGGATGGGAACCAGAAGCGTTTTTGCCGGGTGAATTAGCAGCAGCAGCGCAGGAGCTGCATGATGCCACCCGAGGCGCCTGGCAGAGCAGCCAGGCTGGCACTCCAGCAGCCGGCTGAGCAGATGCTACCTGGGAGCGAGCCCATCTCCGCACACAGAGCCGGGGCTTTGGCGGGGAGGGAATCCCGGAGCTCCCCTGCCTGCCAGGGCTGCACTGACAGCTGTCAGCCGGCCAAGGCTCCAGGCAGACGGGTCAGCCCCAGCCTCCCGGCCACCCCTCACCTGG
>NW_010302090.1:0-293 GCF_000700745.2 Antrostomus carolinensis
GGCTGGTGCCCTTGGGAGAGCTGAGGGGTTTTGGGGGGTCCAGGACGCTTGAGATCCCAGGGGTCTGTGTGGTGCAGAGTGTCCCCCGCTGCCCCCACCGTTCTCCCTCCTTCCCCCTAGTTCAGCGCCTGGCCCTGAGCTGCTCCTGTGACTTCTTCCGGGCCCTCTTCACTTGCCCCATGCGGGAGGCCACCCACGACCCTGCTGCCCCGCTGGCCACGGGGCTGTCCCCAGCCGAGCTGCGCCTCCTCCTCTCCTTCGCCTACACGGGGGCCGTGGCAGGGGCGTGGCCC
>NW_010302090.1:334-8597 GCF_000700745.2 Antrostomus carolinensis
TCCTCACCCTCTGCCTGGATGTTTTCACTCGTGGCCTGACCCCAGAAACTGGCCTGGACGTTCTGGCCTTTGCTGGGGCTTACGGGCTGGCCCAGGTGGGCCGCGTAGCAGAGGACTACATCTTGGCCACCTTCCCCAGTGTGGTGGCCACACCGGCCTTCCTGGATCTTCCTGCACACCTTCTCATCCGCCTCCTCCGCTCTGACAGTCTCAATGTCCTCCATGAACTGGAGGCCTTGGAAGCAGCATCGCGGTGGCTTATGGCCAACGGAGATGGCCAAGAGGATCTAGCCAAGGAAGTCCTGTCATCTGTTCGCTTTGCCCTCATGTCCGGTCGGGAGCTGAAGAAGGTCCCATCAGTGACTGCAGGGGTAGCTGATCCAAAGGTCCTTCACGAGCTTGTAGTGGCAAGTTTGGCTCCCATGGCACAGCTGCCATGTCGAGTGCGTTCCTTGGAAGATGTGCTGGTGGTTTGTGGTGGAGACAAACTGACGGCCAACCTGGCTGCCCGGAAGCCCAGCAGAGACCTTTGGTTTGCCAACCGCTACCTCAGTGCTGTGGGCCTGGTGAAGCAGGTGGAGTGGCGGGCGCTGGGACACTTTCCTGATGGCCCACGTTTCCGCCATGCTGTAGCTGTAGTGGGCAACATCCTCTACGTCCTGGGTGGAAAGCGCTACTATGGGGTCCGTGATACCCTGGCCAGTGTCTACAGGTAAGAGCTACAGAGGACCTAGAGGTGCCATGTGCCACCAGGACATTGTGGGACCAGAGGAAGTGTTGGCAGAGCTAGAGCTGCCCCATGGAACCACGACATTGTGGGACTGCAGTTAGTCAAGTGGGATTGACTGAGTGTAGGACTGGAAGGTGCTCTCTCACCATGGGAGGTTACAGGGAGGTTACAGTCTGGAGATGCCTCAGGGCATTGTGGGTTTGGTATTGCCCAGAAGGAAGGGATATTCCCATGCAAGGGGACCTTGTGGCCCTAAGGAATTATGGGATTGGCTGGTTGTAGGTGGGTTGTTGCCTTCAAGTGGTGCCGACATCACCTGATGTTGGTAGGTAACAGGTAGCCTCTTGCCCCCTTTACCTCTCAAACGCAGGTATCAGCCCATGGACGGTTCCTGGGAGCGCCTGGCCAGCATGACCTGTGGGCGGAGCTACTTTGCTGCTGCAGCACTTGGGGATTTCATCTTTGCCCTGGGGGGCAGCTCGAGGGAGCTCTACTGCACAGACACCGTGGAGTGCTATGACCTGGCCAATGACACCTGGAGGTGAGACTGCTCCACGTGGACACTTGCTTTCCTCTGCCCTGGCATTGGCCAGTGGTGCCCATTGAGTCATATTTGGGTCACTGAACCTCCAATGGAGAATGGGCCTATGGTGGCCTTTGGGAGAGGTCTACTGGGTGTTGAGCAACCATGCCCCTTGGGGGTCATTGGGTGTTGGCCAGTGGTGCCTATTGAGCGGTGAATGAGTTTTTGGCAAGTCATATTCACCGAAGGTCTGTTGGCCATCTGCCAATGAGATGAATCATTTAAACATCTTCCATCTGTGTTCATTGGCTGCTCTGTTGGGTATTGGCTTATATCGTCCATCGAGGAGTCCTCTGGGGGTTGACCGATGATGTCATTTGGGGTCTACAAACTGCTGAACAGTGGTGCCCCTTGGGCATCTGTTATGTGTGAGTTGATGCCACCCACTGGGGCTCATTGGGTGTTGGCCAGTGTTGCCTGCTGAGCGGTCAGTGGAGCCATGGCTCACTGAGGAACCCCTGGCCAGGCACCCACCATGGGGCAGCCCTCCTTAACCTGCCCTTCACCCTCTCCCTCTCTCCTTGCCCGGGAACTGCCAGCCCCTGCCGATGGCTCTGTGTGGACATGCGGCGTGTGCCCTGGATGGTGCCCTCTACGTGTCAGGGGGGTGTGACGAGGCGTACCAGTGCCAGGTGTCCTTGCTGCGCTACGTCCCAGATGCGCCTGCCACACTCCTGGCTCCCATGAATGGCCAGAGAGCTGGTCACATCATGGAGGAGGCAGGTGGGCAGCTCTATGTGGCTGGAGGGCTGTGCCAGCGGGACGGGCAGACTGGCTACAGGGACCAGTTGGCCTTTGAGGTCTACAGCCCCAAGCTGGACATCTGGGTTCTCCTCAGCCCCCTACCCCAGGCCCATGTGCTTGGAGGCGCAGCTGTGCTGGGGGGGGAACTGCTGGTACTGGGAGGGTACAGTCATGAGACCTACCGGGACACCCACTTGGTCCATGCCTACCAGCCGGGCACCCGGCGCTGGATCAGCCGGGGCACCTTGCCTCATGCCTACACTGACCTCCAAGCCTGTGTTCTCACTGTACCCCTTGCCTTGCGTGGCCCCAACTGCCTTGAGGACCCCTCAAGATCACCTGACACCCCCAATAATACTTAGGGGGACTTAAAAGCTCTGCACCTTTCACTGGGATCCCCAGGTAGCACCCATGGGCACCTCTATAGGATGAAACTACCCCAGATCCCCCTTCCAGAATGGGTTTCTGGCACCCCCCCTGCCCCCAGGGTATGTCCCCTAGACTGTGGGCACCCTGTGGGACACAAAGACTCCCCACACTGCACCCCTGTACTCCCTTGCCCTGAGCCCTTCACTGGGAGCTGGGGATCCCCCAGTTTCTCCCCCACACTTGGGTTAAATAAAAGTAGCTCCTGAATTGCCCATCTGAGTCTTGTTGTTTCTGCTTGAGAACCCAGACATCCAGGTGCTTATCACAGGGAACAGGAGAGCAGGAGACCAATGGCCCAAGTGTCCAGGATGGGTGGTGGTGGAGACCAAGGTTGCCTAGATTCCTGGGTCCCCTGGAGAGAGGGTGGAGGACACAGGGGCTCTGCATTCATCAGGCATGGGGGATGATGTGCATGTGCCTCAGGACTGAGAAGCACCTTGGGGTGTATGGAGGATCCTGAGGGAGTAGGAGAGTCCAGGGGGTGTCAGGGTTTTGGGGTAGATGGCAGGGTAGATGGTGGGCATTGGAGGGTCCTGGGGGCTTTGGAGTTCCTAGATGGTTCTAGGAAGTCTTGGCTTCCTGGAGACACCTGGGGTGCTTGTTGTATGGACAGAGTGGAGGATCCTAGGGAGGACTTTCAAGGAGAAGTAGAGGTGATGGGGATTCTGGGAGATATTGGGGTACCGGTGGTACCTCGGGAGGGAATTGAGGGTCCTGGGATGTGTAGGGGAGGGCTGCAGGTTCTCATGGCTCAACAGTATTTTGATGTGGTCTAATGAGCACTGAGCAGAGGAGGCTGATCACTTCCCTTGGTCTACTGGCCATGCTCCTGTTAGCCCAGACCAGGCTTCTCTTGCTCTTTGCTGCCTGGATGTGCTGCTGGATCTTTTTCACCTTTCTGTTGACCAAGACACACAGGTCCTTTTCTGTAGCTCTGCTCCACAGCCAGTCTGTCTCCCACTGGCACTGTTGTGATCTTCTTTCCAAGGTACAGGACTTTACATTTGTCCTTGTTGACTTTCATCAGCTTTCTGTCAACCCATTTCTCCAGGGTGAATGGTGCTGCCTGAAGGGTAGTCCTGTTGGAAGCGCACAGACTGATCCCTCCCAACCTGACATCATCTGCCAACACGGTAAAAGCACACTCGGTCACCTCCTCTGTGTCACTGGTAACGATGTTGGACAGAAGAGCTTGCAGCTTACATGCCTGTGTGTTACTCCACATGTCACCAGCATCCAAGTGGAGTACGATCCATTAACCACTAGTCATTGCTCCTGATCTTCACACCACTTTTTACTTGTCCAGTTCTCCAGCCGTTCAGAGCTTGATGGCCTAACCTGGATGCCATGACGTTGTGGGACCTCCTGGAGAGGTGAGAGCTGATGTATGCTGACCCACCACAGAGCCCAAGCACGAGAAGGTGAGAGACAGCACTGTTATGAAACAAGAAAAGTCATCCTTACTCACCAACATTGAAGTGTAAGACCAGAAAAGGATTAAAATATCCCAAGATGTAGTAAAAATATCTGATAAAAGCAAAAACCAATGCAAAGAAACAGTTCAAACTGAAACGATGGGGGTCTCGGGGGTCTCCCCAAGTCCATCCATGTGTCTCTTGAGTATCTGAGAGTATCTGAGGTTTCTTGGGCTGTTGCAATCATCTCTAGAGTTGTTCAGAGGGATTCTGGATCAAATATGGGATCTCTGGGGCTGTTTCTGCTGTCCCAGGAGGGAGGGAGAGAGTATGGTGGGGGTCAGAGGACAGCACCAGCACACAGACAAACGCTTGCTTACAAAGGAGTCGACGACTGGACTGGATGATCTCAGAGGTCTTTTCCAACCTTAATGATTCTGTGATTCTGTGAAATGCAGAGCCTGCATGTCCACAGACGCACCAGCACACATGACCTTGACCAGCAGACGCACTTGCGTAGAAGGATGTTCACCTCAGCTGGCCAAGCACAGGTACATGTCACCTTCTGTGGTCCAATTCATTAATCTGGCAGAAGGTCTCCTGACCCACAGGAGCTGGGTGATGCGTTTGGGACAGTGTTTGAGACTGCAAAAGTGATTCATATCATCTAGTCGCTGCATTTGTGCACGAGTGCTGGGAGCTGCCGTTTGACACCTGCCAACGGCAACCTCTGTCTCCTTCTCACACCTCCCAAAGTGTTTAGTGACTTCTGCGCAGGTGGTCACAAAGTTTGGGCAGTCCCTGGACGTTTTGTCCTGGTGTGATCACTTACAAGTCACATCCATTGCTCTCCAAAGCCTCCCACCCTCCTCCCCCATTTCCAGCCATCCCATGATGGGTCACGCAGAGGCACCGGCACCGACCGTTTATTACGTGACAGTGGGACACGTGGTGGGATGTTCTTCCCACGTGATTCAATCTCACAGTGAAGGATCATACATTTGGGGCAGAAGTCAGCAAAATGGGTAGAAGTGGACTTTTCCTCTCTGTCTTCACTATTCCAAGTACTGAAGACAATTTTGTCACTCACTGTACCCTGCCAGGACCATGGAAGGTCCAATGAAATGAAACTACCACCCATTTGAAATTCAAGCAAAGAGAATATTTATTCTGCGATGAGCAACCTGGCGCTGAGTTGAAAGCGTAGCGCGTCTTTATGTGTAACGTTCAACGAGAAGCAATGGAGACACCTACCAAGCTCTACTTTCCCACACTCACCCCAAAACCAGGCAGTGTCCAACCCAAACTATCACTTTTATCAAGTTTAGGACATCTTCTCCCTCTGCCAAGTACCCTGGTACCTATTTCAGACCTAGAAGCCTCCGGGTGTGTGAGAGTAATACTAGGGGAAGGAGCTGGATGGCTTCTCCCTGGGCAAGCAGATCTTTCACCTGTAAAGCAAGGGTACGTGAAGCAAAGCCATGACTCTTCATCTCTTCTTCTGAAAGCACAGAACCATTTACAAGGTGTTGCCACTGTATTTCACTCTGACATCACCAATGGCTTTGACACCCCTGTCCAGGCTGTAAGCAGATGGGGTCTTCAGAGAGCTGAGGTTTGTGACCATCAGCTTCCTGGAGAAAGGCTTGAACAAAGCATTCTGAGGAGCCTGGTGGATCCACAGCTCCTTTGTGGTGCAAAAGGAGGAACTTACAGGCGGACCGCGCTGTACCCCGAGGTCTTTAAATGTGCAGTAAGTGACCTCAGGCCACAACTCTACTTCCTTGATGGTACAGAATGTGGTGTGCTGGGGGGGGCTTTTGAAGCTGCTGAGATGCATTGCAGGGCTTCCTGTCGACTCTTTCCACCTCAGCAGTGGATACTGCACCTCTTGCGTCTGCAGGGACTTACACCGGGAAGGCCTTCCCACCAGACACATCCATGCCAGCAAACCTGCTAGAGCCAGCATGGTCAGGACCAGCAGAGCCAAGGAGGCCAGGTAGAGCACCCAGTGCAATAGGCAGCAATGCCTCAGCACCCACTGCCCCCACTGTGGACCCTCCTCACCTGCCCACGAGCGCAGCACAGGTACAGCCAGTCCCGGGGCGGAGCACGGGCAGAGGGGGAGAGGTGCAGGTGGAGGGGAAGGTGCTGGCTGAGAGAAGGGTGTGGTGTTCAGGGGAGCTGAGGGCATCGGGGCATGAGTGGGAAGCATGATGGTGGAGACCATTGGCACAGTAGATGTCAGAGGAGGAGGTGAAGATCTGACAATGGAAGAGGCCTCTATCACGGCAGTAGAAGGCACTGCCATGGAGGTGGTGGAAAATGTGCCAGTGGACATCATGAGAGTGGTATAGGTGTTGTTAGTGACAGCAGCAAGGGTGGTTTGGGGATGGCTGCTGGTGCTGGGTGGTCTGGTGCTCATAGTGGTTGGCAGTGAGGTGGTAGAGATGAGGGTGGTGGATCTGTGTGGGGTGCTGGTGGGAGCAGCAGTGAGAACGGCAGTAGTGCCAGGGGTCTGTGTGGGCGTGATGGTGGGACTGGCTGGTGCGGGAGTGGTGATGCTGGGAGCTCTGGTGCTTGCAGGCATTGCAAGCAAAGTGCTTGGGGCGAGGGTGGAGCTACAAGGGGTGCTGAGGGGAGGTCTTGTGGTAGTGAGGGGAGGCCAAATAACAGCCCGGGACATGGTCATGTGCTCTTTGGGGAGGGATGGATGTGAGGGGAAGAAGGTAGGCATGGTAGCTTTCTTCATTGTTTCTTCCTCATCATAATATTCATCCTCTTCCTCCTCATCTGTGTCCCCCACATTGCCACAGTTGGGCTTGAAGTGGATGATGGGCTTCCGCCAATGCTCAGGGGGGCTCTGGCACAGCACCTTCTCGGGGGCGACCTCCACCTTAGTCTTCTCCAAGCCCCGCTCTGGCTCATAGACGCTGCCTTCGTTCTGCCGGATCCAGGCCCGCAGGTAGCGGAGGTCACAGTCACAGTGCCAGGGGTTCTCCGTGAGGAAGACATAGGCGAAGAGGTGCCCCTCGGGGAAGAAGTCGGTGGGCAGGGTCCGCAGGCGGTTTCCTGACAGCCAGAGGGTCTCCAGCTTTTGCAGATCCTGCAGCAGCTCCTTGGGGAGCTCCTCCAGGAGGTTGTCCGAGAGGTCCAAGTCCTTGAGTGCCCTCAGCCCTGCAAAGGTGTCCTGGGGCAGCGTCCGCAGCTGGTTCCCTCGCAGGTCCAGGTCCTGCAGCTGCTTCACGGCACGGAAAGCCCCCGGGGCCAGTGTCACCAGGCTGTTGTGGGCCACGGCCAGGCGGGTGAGAGCGGGCAGGCTCTGCAGGGCGGGCAGAGCCCCCAGTGCGTTGTGGGAGAGGATCAGCTCCCTCAGGGATGGCAGCTGCGGTCCAGTGTGCAGAGCCACCAGCCCGTTGTCGGACAGGTCGAGGTCCTGCAGCTGGGTGAGGGGCAGGAAGGCAGTGGTGGAGAGGGAGACCAGGCGGTTGGTGCTGAGCAGCAGGATGCCCGTGTCCTTGGGCAGGTCTGGGGGCACCACGCTGAGACCCTGCCCCGTGCAGTTCACCTCCAGCAGGTCCTTGACCTTGTTCATCTCTGACGGGCAGGGCTGGCCTGGGGCAGCAGTGCTGGCTGGGGGCAGCAGGAGGATGAGCAGGAGCAGGGCAGGGATCTGCATGGCCTGGAGGGCAGAGCCGAGAGGCGTGGGCACAGGCAGGCACACACCTACACGTCACCTTTTGTCCCACGCAAACACAATTCACAACAGATAGACCATCCCCTGCCAGACCCTCTGGAGCCCCACAGCTCCTCCCTGGGAGGATGGTGGGAGAGATGAGGCCCACACGTATCATCAGCACCCACCCTGACATCCCATCCGCAGAGGGCAGCGGCAAGTAGGCACCATCTCTGCCCTTTTGCTCACCTCATCCTCCTTTGTTGGAGGGAGAACCTGATTCATGTCCCCCTCATGGCAGTGTGCCCTCCGCCAAGGTGGCATTGCTGCCCTCATCACTGCAAAAGCAGCGAGTGGCCCCATGGTGTTCACGTCCCCACATACCCACACCCAGCCCAGCCCAGCCCAGCCAACCCATATGCTGGAAAAGCCTCCCTGGATGTTCTCTTACCCACCACCAGCTGAGCCCTCTGCTAGATTCGGGTTCACAAGACAGGAGCATGAGTCATGTGAAAAGAACTTCCCATGCACAGCCGTGGTTACCCCAAGTTCCCAGCCCCGGGTGGACACTGCTTCCCTGGGACTCACCTGTGGACCCTCCAGTGTTCTCTCTGCTGCCACTTTGCCTCCCTCCTGCCCGAGGACCTGGTGCTGCTCTGGTGGCAGCGCTGCGGGGGCGGGGGGGC
>NW_010302090.1:8620-11827 GCF_000700745.2 Antrostomus carolinensis
CAGCTGTGGGAAGGGATCTGCGGCTTCCTGAGCAGCCAAACCCGTCTCCTGTCCTTCAGCAGGGCCCTCACTTTAACTGCGCTGCCACATCGCTGTCTCCTTGGAGAAGTCTCCACCAGAGACCAGCTCCATAATTTCTTGCTTCTGCACAGTGAAGGAGGGAGGGCTGCCCCAGGAGGAGCCCCTGCATTCCCCCCTGCCCCCCAGCTGCACCTTTTTACATGCTGGGAAAAGGTTCCCTTACATAAATGTCTTCCTCAGCACACTCTGGGCTTTGAAACTTGAGGCACCTCAACCTGGGGACCCGCAGCCTAGTTGGCATACCAGTGAGAAACAGTTTCTGTACATTACCTGAGCTAGTTGGCTGTGGTGTAAACAAGGGATCCTTTCTTTGTGGCTTGCCAGGAAAAACGGGGATGGCTCTTCTGGAAAGCTGAGAGGCAGCTGTAACATTTGTGGGAGAAGCTGCAGCACAGACCAGGCAAGGAGATTAGAGGCAGAGGAAGGAGCTCGGTTTTGCAATTCCTCCTGCTGTCGGTTCCTGCTGCCAAGCTGTCTCCACTTCCCTGGCCCATGGGTCACTGCAGAGCATCTTGGACTGCAGGGCTACACTGACCCAAAGGCTGCAAGGGGAGATGCTACAGAGGACGGGAGCTATCGGTTTTCTACTGGTTTTCCTTTCTGTGGATTGGGGTGGGTCAACCGTGGGACTGGAAAAGCAAAAGTGAGAAAAAAAACCCCTTGTGGGTCAAGATAAAGACAGTTTAATGGGTGAAGAAAAGAGAGAGAGAGAAAAAAGTGAAGCAAAAGCGTTCACTTACAACCTCCCACCAGCAGATCAATGACCAGCCCGTCCTTGAGCAACAGTACCTTGGAAAAATGTCCCTCCCCCTCCAGTTCTACCATTGTGCATGATGGTACACGGCATGGAACATCCCTGTGGTCCATCGAGGTCAGCTGTCCTCCCTGTGTCCTCTCCCAGCCACTCTCTCACCCCCAGCCCACTCGCTGCAGGGGTGTTTTAGTTCAGCCTGTAGTAAGAGGGCTGGAGGCAGCAGTAGAGGCAGAATTTGGGGGCTGGTTTTGGCTCTGCATCAGCAATTTCTAACAGAAAGCAGGAGATAGGAAAGGAGAAAGCAAAAGTCACCCTGGCCTCCTCATAGCATCCCAGGGATCAAGCCTGCCTGCGGTTTCTTCTCCTCCACAGCACTACCCTCTTACCCTCACCCTGTACCTACAGCATTCCCCACGACACCATCAGTTGCTCTTCTGTGCCACAGCCCCATGTCCAAACCCACAGCCCTTACTATTGCTTCTGCCTCTGTGTCTCCCTTTTCCAGGTGGATGAATGCATTAGGACACCCTGAACCTTCAAAACATAATTCATCCCCACCTGCTTCACTCCCTGAAGGAGAAGGAGCAGAAGATCCAAGCAGTCCACTGTGACAAGCCTTGCTGAAGGGGAAGGGGCACACTCTACCAGAGGAAAGGGTGCACTGGTCAGGAGTCATCTGCAGGCACACTCCTCCCATGGCTGGTCACAAACAACGAGGAGGAGGCCAGGACGTCCTGACATCCAGAGGAGACCAAAGGAGCAGGGACTGTGTCTCCTTGCTGAATGTGCTTCCCTCAGCTGAAGGCAAGAGGGAGGTGAGGCCTTACATCAGCCATCCTGCTAGCGATGATGCTTCTGCCCCGTATTTGCAGTCCACCCTTTCATTTCTGTCCTAGGTTTATCTTTTTGTCCAGCCCATTAGATTTTTTTCCTGCTCCAGAGCCTGTTCCTGCACCCTGGGAGCTGATCTCCCATGATGTCGTTGCCTCAACCTTGATTTCACCCACAGACTGTTTTGAGTGGGTGTTTGGAGGGAAGGAGGTGATCCAGGCTGTTTCCCACTTCTTCTAGCACCTCACCAAGACCGTATGTGACTCTGGGAAACAGGAAGGAAATCATGATGTCATGGTGCCCAAAGGTCATAGAAACATGCAACTGCATTGCCCCTGGCTTGAGGACCACAGAGCTCCTCCAGTGCAGAAAGCAGGGGCTGTATCTTCACCATCCCACCAACCCTCTTCAGGGACACAAATATCTAACCACTCTTAGCCCTGGAAGCAAGGGCCACCCTCATTCTGCCTGATCCAGTAGAGCTGTGACAAGTTCACAGGGGGCTTTGGAGTGCTCTGTCACTCGGTCTCTCGACAAGCCCCTCAGCTACTGCAGGTGTCACAGCTGGTCTGGCATCTGCTGCACCGTGTGGGCTTGTGTAACACCAAGGAACAAAGCTGAGGCATGACCACCAGCCTCTGGGAACATTACTCCTAGGGGCTGGAGTAATGGAGAGACAGGTGAAAGCCCTAGTAGCACCTCTGAGCCCTACTAGCATCTCCCTTCAGGGTCCTTTGTGGTGGGAAGATGGAGCCGCCCTGGGCTTAGCATGAACATACCTACCCCAGCACATATGCAAGAGCATCCTCTTTCGTTTTGGAGAAGCCCATGAATTCAGCAGTAACAGTGAAGCCTTCCCTTGGGAAGGTCCATGCTTGCTGGGCATCATTTGAATGGAAGATCTGGTGTGAAAGCATGTCTGGACTCAGAGGAAGCACATACTTCTATCCTCCCCTTGCAGTTTCCACTACAGCAAAGTAACCTGGAGTTGCCCCAGAAACATGCCTCAGTGTGAGATGCCATTCTTCATAGGAATTTTTGGCTTCTCCAGCTTCATTTCAACCCACATGGAACATTTTGAAACTGCTCCAGGCACCTCAGCACTAGAAGCAAAAGGAGCTTTTCCTCCCCTAGAATGAGCAACCAAAGGTAGGATCCATCTCACAATGTTGGATGTCTCCAGGTCACAGGTGAGCTCAACACCTGGGCTTGTGCTGCAGACAGGCATGGGGACAAGCGTAGCCATGGACTGATACCACTGACATGCCTTTGCTGTCAGGATGTGGTGAACCATTTTCTCAGCAGGTTTTCTTTTACAGGCTGCCCAGAGAGCTTGTGGAGTCTCCTCCTCTGGAGATATTCAGAACACACCTGGATGTGATCCTGTGCAACCTGCTTGAGGTGGCCCTGCTTTGGCAGAGGAGTTGGACTGGATGATCTACAGAGGTCCCTTCCAGCCCCACCAGTCTGTGATTCCGTGAAGTGCCTGCAACTCCTCACAGGCTAAAAGGTGGTGGAGACAGCACCTCAGACACACACAC
>NW_010302090.1:11854-17596 GCF_000700745.2 Antrostomus carolinensis
CTGTACATTTAACAAGCAATCACTGTTGCAGGAGTGTCTTAGCAGAAGTTTTGTTCAACAGGCAGAGAGTGAGGAGGAAAGGCAGGAGTCACGAGTTGCAATTGGGGAAATTCTGACCAAACATAAAGGGTGAATTCTTCTCCTCGAAGGAGGTGCAGCACCAGGACAGAGGTCCAGAGGAGTAACAAGATCTCCACCCTTGGAGATCCTACCCAATTCAGCTGAAAAAGGTCCAAAGACCCCCAAGGCAGCTCTGAGGTTAGCCCTGCTGGAGCAGGTGATTGTGGAGGTTGCAAACATCCATAAGTTCCTTCCAACCTAATCCTTCTGTGAGTCTGAACTCCTGAGATCCTCTAAATAAGCCTCCTCTTACTCCTTCCCCTTCATCAGGGCCACATTTTGAGCCACGTTCCAGGACCCAGCCAGACCCAAGGGTAGACTTTTATCCCCTCGAATGATACCAGTGGAAACGTGAAGATGGGAATTTCCTCATCAACACTAAAAAACGCCACCCGTCCCTCTTCATAATCCAGAGAGACGCGGATCCGCTTGGGAGTCTGGATTCCAGGAAGGAGAGTGCGGTTAGGAGACGTGAGAGCTTGGAAGTGCCCTGCCCACTGCCCCACTGCCCAGATGCCCTCCTCTGGTTTAAACTCAATCTCGCCCTTCCTGTTCACATCTTCTCTAGAGATGCCCACAGTCCATCCTCCTCCATCCACCGCCTCCACCTCCCAGAAGTATCTCCCTGAGGTGAAGCCTTCACAACCCAGCACGCAGCGCCACGGGGTAAATCTCTGAGGGGTGTTGGGGACATCCCGCCGCGTGTCTTCCCGTTTCACACTTTTGCAGTCGTCAGACAGGACGAGGTCACAGTGGGCTGTGTCTGGATCCAGAACCACCCTCACTGTAGGAGAGATGGAGTCAACACAGCAGGGCAGAGCTCGCCTCAGGGGAGATCTTTGCTGGGGCTGCATAAGGAAGATGAGAAAGGGTGCAAGCGACAGCCAGCAGACTGTGACATGGGAAGCTGCACAAAGGAATATTAGTGCAAGAAACAGAAAGTGAAGCAGACAGATGACATCGAGCAGGGAGGGAAGAAGATTGGCAGCAGACCTCCAGGTTGAAAAAGTCCCCATGTCCCTAAAACGCGGCCAGCACTGCTCACTGAGGACCAGGACTCTCCAGATTTGCTTGAAACTGGGGCATTTAGCAAACAACCGGGGCTGAGTGTTACACTCACTGTAAAGCGAGGGTTGGCAGAAGCATCCCCGGTCCCAGCAGCATCACTGTGGGAGGGGAACTACAAGGAAGGGAGATTAAAGCAGGGCAGATGATTCAACACCCTGAAACACCAAACTTTAATTACCTTCATTTATAGGCACCACATATCTTCTCCATGCTTAAAAAAAAAAACAAAACCACAGATGAGAGGTGATCTGAAGACACTTGTGCTGGATTAGCTCAGGATAATGATGTATTCAGACACATTTTTATGGTGTTTGTACTTTCTTTGACAACTAAAAGCATTTTCCTTTAATATAGACAGATTGTAGGAAATAGCTTAAAACCACACAGAGAGTAAAGGAAAAAACCATTTCTGAAATGAGTTCAGAGCTCTTCCTCTCCCAAAAGGAAAACTAAACCCAGGGCATACATGCAAAACCAGATGAGAAGAAAACCCAGCTGAAAAGTTTCACAGGTAGGAAGGAGAATGATACTCACCAAGTTCTTCAGCTTGCTTTTCTGAAAAACAAGACATATCAGCACAAATGGATTGTAGAATATTGATTTGGGTATAATCTTTCCCATAACCACCTACACGTGCAGGAGGGTGGCTTTCTGGCAATGCAAAGCCCTCTCCCACCCCCAGCCTGCAGCTCTGCTCTGCAGGTGATGGTGCAGGTTGTCCTGCTCAAATCTAGGGCAGGAAAAGGTCTCTGGGAGGTCCCTGACCTACAAAGGGACCTGTCACTCAGCATTTCCACCAAATCACAGTGACAGCAGCGGGGGTGCGCAGGGCACTCTCACCCTTCCAGCCCCAACCCCAGACACCATCTTCAACAATCTTTCATTTTTTGACTCTCAAATTCATTCTCTCCATTTCCCCCCAATCCTACAACTGCTTTTTGGTTCACTTCACACTTCAAAAGTGAAAAACTAAAAAAAACCAACCAACCAACCAACCAAAAAAACCCCCAAACACCACTCAATACAGACTCTAAAAAATCCTTTGTAAGGCAGAGGAGGAAGGAGACTCACCGATTTCTGCATCACGGTCCCCTGAACAACAAACAGAGACACACAGGAGTTACTATTTGGCACAGTCCGTTCCCTGGGATCCCAGCTAAAGGGCTGCACAGGTGAGGACAGGCTGTGGTGATGGGGATAGATGTCCTGATTCATACTCTGATTGCATGGATGCTCCTGATTCCCAAGTGAGCTGACCTGTATTTATTTTCCCCATCAATCTGCATTGGCACCAAGTTAGCAAGAGCTCATTTTTTTTTGTAGCCAAAGGACTATTTCTTAGCAATTCCATGAGCTGCAAGCAAACAAACAAATAAAAATATATTGCCTCTTCAAGTGTTTGTTTTTGTGGGGTATTTTTAATTTCTTGGTAATCAAACAATCTACATTTTTATAAGTAAATTCTCGACAGCTTAGGTTCCTGTAATCTTCCCCTAAAAAGGATTAAATTTTCAGTACTATTTCACTAATTAAATTAAAATAGTAGTGTTAAAAAGCATTGACAGACACTCAGGAAAAAAACCTTAATGATTTTTCAGAGTGAATTTTCATATTATTAGTGGGTCAGGGGAGGGGAAATTAAAGTATCTGCCTACAAAGAACATTTGGACGGAATGAGAGGATGAATGAAAAAGTCTGAAGGTTTTCACAGAGGATTTCACCAGGAAGATGGGAAGTGAGACTTACGCAGTGCTGCCTCTTGCATCACTGAAAAGCAAAACCAGAACAGAACATCACCACCAACACCCATTCCTCTTTCACCGATACACTTACTGGGGTGGGGAGGAGACTAAAATTGCTCATGATGGAAAAGCTTCAGCCCAGGAGCTCCTCAAGACCTTTCTTTTCAAGCCTTGTGGAGATCTTGCCCACTTTCCCTGAAGCCACCTTGGGCAGAGGCCAGCGCTGTCTTGCTGGAGACCTGAGCAAGGGCTGCAGATCCAGGCAGCGAAGGGGCAGGTTTGCACTGACAAGGGAGGTGCACAGGGTTAAATTTCACCTTCAGCGCTGCCTAACCACCCTGCTCCTGTGGTTTTTTAGTGCTAAGACAAAGCTGAGGCCCCTATAAAATAAACTGTGCTACCCCAAAGCTTCCTCCAGTTTTGGGAAGAACCTTGAGAGCGCTTTGAAAAGCAAAGTTCACTGTTGGTACAAGATCTGTTCATACTTTCTTTGGTTCTGCAATTATTTTCCTTCAAATTACAACAGCATTTCATAATTTTGTCATTTCATAAATTAATTTCACCATTTCCTACAGCCCCTAGCCAAACCATTTCCCTCCCCCACATCCCCCAGAAATGTGCCCTAGGAATTCATCCATTTGAGGGAATTATCCCATTTCTGGAAAACAGAAAGTAAAACTTACCTATTTTTTTCTCATGTTTTCCTGTGAAGGAAAGAAAGAAATGTAAACAATTTAAAAAATCAATCCCTCCAAAGAACATTGATTCAACTACAACAGGAATCACAGAAAGGCTGTGGGGTTGGAATTGCTGCAGATCCAGCACGACCCACCGCTCCGGCTCCTTTGGGCAAGAGACAGAGGATTTCCCTTCCTTTATTCCTCTGTATTTACCCCCAGCGGGGTCTTGCAGAAGCAGAGGAAGCCCCGCCAGGCCCCCAAAAGCACCAGGGCTGCAAATTATTGCTCCCTTTCTGCTGGGGCTGGTGCACGCTGCTTTAGTGCCCAATTCCCTCTTTCCCAGCTGTTTGGTTGGAGAAACAACATTTCTTATGTTGCCAGAAATTAAATCCCTTGGTCTTTAAGCTCCCGGGCACCACACGTGTCCCAGACACAGAGACAAGACTCCAGGACCACCCCAACATTTTCTAAACCGACTTGTCCATCAACACTGAAGGTGATTGAACACGACAGCTGCCCACCCCCTTCCCAAAGCCCCACCAAGGTGATACCTTTAATTCTAAAGAGATAAACAGTGACAATGAGGAGAGTGACCACAGCAACCAGGACCACGCCCAGGGCGGTCATCCAAGGATGGGGGTTTTGGAAAAAGGGATCTGAAAAATAAAATCCTCAAAGGGGTTACTCTGCAAGCAGCAATGGGAAGTAGAATATTTCCATTTCATACAAGCTCATTCCAAGCAGGTCTGAAACCCAGTGAGGGTGAAAATCAGCTCCTGACTGTATTCCACAAACTGACAAAAAATAAAATAAAATTTTTAAAAGTCAATTTTGGCAATTTATGACATGTCTGAGGCTGATGATGTTTTGTCTGCATACATTGTGGGGGATTTTTAAAGGGAAAATGGATTTATAAATGAATTATTTCTAATTAAATCTTACTTTCTTTTCCTTTGGGGGAAAAAAAATATATATTTCTTTAGGCAAGATAGGATCAGAAACGCAGTAACATACACATTAACTGCAACATCTAGTGCAGAGCAGTATCACCAGGAGAAAGGTACAGGCCCCCTGGGGAAATGAGCTCTCCCCAAAATTGTTCATTCCCAAAGTTAAAAACAAACAGGATGCAGCTGAAAGGCATATGATGCTGCAGTGCAGTTTGGTGGATGGTTAGTCCAGTTCACCACTGTGTCTTGGTTCTGATACATTTCCCCACCCCAAATCCATCTCCCACTAAAGAAGGAGCTTTTCTGTATGACAAGGAAAAAATAAAAATATGTTCAATATATGGAAGTGCTAAAACAAGAGACGACGATTTATTTCTCCTACCAAACCAAAGCAGAACAGGATTTCACAGCAGGTGACACTAAGGGCACAGGTTGGTTTCTCCTTTTTCCTTTGTTTACAGTGTGATGAATGTTTGTATTCAACCCAGGTGGCTGCAGAAACTCTCCTACTCTGAGGGTTGGCTTTTTGCCTCCCTAAACCCTCACTTCGAGTGAGATCGGGTGAATCTGGGCAGCACACCTGCGCCAACGGTGCCGAAAGCCACAGCTCTTTGCACACGCAGCGTGCAAGGTACATGGTGTGTTGGGTTTGGGGGGGGTTGGCTGTTTTTGGTAGTGGGGGAAAGGGTCACCTTGTGAGAGTGAAAAGGTCCCCCCGCTCCAAGGCTGAGCCAGTGAGCACTAGAGAAACGCCTCTGTGAATCCATATTGGTGAGGGGAAGGACTGTCCTGAAAAGAAGGAGGAGAGAACCTGGAGGAGAGGCCATTGACCTGCCTGCTCACCTGAAATGTAAAAAGCTGATCCCTGTTCTTGGCTGTGCGGGACATGTCGGATCAAGCAGGAGAGTTGCTGGTTCGTGCCCCTGGTGAGGATTATGCTGCTTTCCACTGCAAAGAGGCCGCTCTTGTCCTGGGTCACAATTTCGGAGAGGGATGGGAGATGCCACCCACGGGTATCTTGCCACAGCACCTGGGGCTGCGGGTACCAGCCGGCCGAGCGACAGGCCACCCGGATTCCCCCGTCCTGGAAGCGCTCCAGCGCGACGAGTGGGGCAGAGCCGTTGGCTGTGGGAAAACAGAGACCTCCGGGTCATCCCCAGGTTCCAGTATAGGCTGGGGACA
>NW_010302091.1:0-208 GCF_000700745.2 Antrostomus carolinensis
TATGTTTTTAAATGTTATTTGATTTTTTAAATGTTATTTGATTTTATTTATTTTTTCCGCAATGTTTCCCGGTGATGCTACCGGGCTCTGAGCGACCAGCGGAGCATCCTCGACGGGGGTGGGGGAGGCAGCTCCGACCCCTCCGCATCCCCCCTCAGCGTTTACCGGGACGGCGGGGGGCGGTCAGCACTGCGGGGGGGGGGGCGGG
>NW_010302092.1:0-3596 GCF_000700745.2 Antrostomus carolinensis
GGAATAAATAACTCCAGTGCTCTTCCCTGAACCCAGTGTTTTGGAAAGGAGGGGCTAAAAATAAAGATACTAGTATAAACACAACTGACATTAAGGAGGATGTTCTGGGGGCTTTCCAGGTTGGTTGGCAGCAGTATTTTTTTGCAGATCAGATACAGTTGACAGGCCTCTTAATCTGGCCAGGAGAGTCCAGCTGGCAGAACACACCGTCTGCGCCATCCAAGTGTAATTAAATAAAGATGGATCAATGATTATTAGGTTCCTCATTGGTGTTAATTTCCTCTCACCCAAGGGCCTGACCACTCTGACTCTTAGTGACATATTTCTTGGTTTAATAAAAACTGAGGAGAAACTATGTTATAATTTATCATCTTCTGCAATCAAGAGAAGGGTAAGTTTTCATTTCCACCATGGGAAGGTAGTTTATTTCTTGACCTAAAGTATATATGTTAAAACACTTGGCCTTCCATATAGATCTTGGCATGTGGGTGACAATTTTGAAATCGCTACGTTTTTTTCTGGAAAACAGTATTTCCAGTGGAAAGGTTTGCCCTTTTTAACTCCAAAAGTTCTCTAGGAATTTTGATTTCTAGGGATGACATGGCCAATATTCCACCGTGAAGTGATGAGTTGAAAGTTTCAACAAAAGCAGATTCAGGTTTAAGCAGGATTGATGCTGTGCAGGAAATGATTCATCAGGTTTTCTATCGCAAGGTTTGGGCACACAGCAAAGGCGTCTTGCATCTGCCTTCAATTTGTGTGTATCCTTATTTCTGAAAAGTTGGTGGCTTGACATCATTGGATTATTATGTTTTTTTACATAAAATCAGAATTTAAACTGGCAGTAGCAGGGCATCCAGTACAGGACACTCTGCCAGTGTCGTATCTGCCTTGCCAAGCATCACATCCAGCGTGTCCACCTCATGTCTTGTTTCTGAGAACCCCAACAGCCACTTTTGGTCTCATTTATAGAGCCAAAAACTCATTTCAGAACCCAGCCCCAGCACATTCATTCCTTAGGCACTGAGTTGCTGCCATCCCAGACAGGACTGACTCCGTATTTCCCTCTCCATCGCTGCCTGGGTGTTTGAGGCATGGTGGGTTGTCCTCAAGTTGCTGGGTCTTTGCAAACCAGTTGTGACTCCAGATTAATTGATGCATTTATAATTATCAGACGATGCATCAAATTAAAACCAGAAATCTATGTTTTCCTCTGTGTGAACTTTAATCCAGTTGGCAAATCTGGAAGGGGCCAAAAGCCAGAGGGAATTTCCCTTCTCCTGGTAGGACATGCTGAGTCATGCTCAGCTTCTGGTCATGACATCATGCACTTTTACACAACAGAAGGAAAACAAGGCTTTCACCAGTCTGCTGGTAGCTTACCTCACCCATCATGGGACAGGGGTGACTCAGGGAGCTGTCTCCTCCTCCTCCTCCTTCTCCTCCTCCTCCTCCTTGAGGTCGGAGGTTTCCTCCCTGCCAGCCCTTCTCTGATGCAGACCTCAGACCTTGTTCTCCCAGCATTTCCTCTTGCCCCCAGCCCTGGGATGTGCCTCAGCAGTTTCTCAGCCCCCTGGAGAGGCCGGGTGAGAAGCTGTGCTGTGTTCCCACATCTATTCACTTGAGATGTTTTTTCCACTGTCTGGTGGAGGATCCAAGTTTTCACATTCTCAGCGTGAAGTGCTGGCTGCGTGGATGTTTTCTTCTGGTTCTTGAGGAATCCCACAGCATCCCAGCAACCAAAAAGCTGCTGAGCAGCCAGCTTTGGAGATGGATGTAGCAAAGGAACAGCAAAGGGGATGGGAAACCCCCCCCCAAAAAAAAAAGCTGTTTGAGTTTAAAATGTCACAGTTAGAGAGGAAAGGCTAAAAAAGGAGCAATTAGCATCCCTGCAGTGCTCTGCTTTACACCCACTTTCTGCTGGGAAATGTTTAAAAATATTTGGTGAGATTCTTGCTCTGAGGGCGCAATCACCAGAAATATTCCCTATGTTCCAACTTTTCATGTTCACAGTGACGTTCTGGTGGGATGAAGGCAGCAGGGGGGGAAGGGGATGTCCAAACTTTTACTTGCTTGCAAACCACAACAGAGGCTGCTGATGATTTTCCAGAGGGAATTCTTCCCCAGATTATCACTCCAGCCTGAAGCCTCCATCACTGCCCTGGCGTTCCCAGTGAGGAGGGGGAGGTTTGGCCCCCATGCACCCTCCAGCTCTGTCAGGACCGTGTGCGGTGATGGAGGAACGGTGCAGAGCAGCAGTGGGCAGGCACTGGCCAGGCTGGACCGAATGCCGCATTCCACATCCTCCTTCCAGAGGCTTCTGGAGAGGGGCAGGATCCTCCAGACGCGTGGGGTCAGATGCTGGTGACTCAGCCCAGTCCCGTGATGGATTCCCTCCTCCTCCAGCCCAGCAAAAGCCCTGTTCTCGCTGCCGCCGAAGCAGAAACTCCTTCCGCAACAGCGCAGGCAGAAGGGAAAGCTGAGCAGGTTTATTTTTGCTGTCTCATTTTTGAGGTCGAGTTTTCCAGAAGGGCAGCTCTGCCACGTCAGGTGTTTACACAGGCTCAGCACCGATTCTTATTGGTGTGACATGAAACTTTTAAGGGCAGAAAACCCTGGGACGGTTTTTTCATCGAGATAAAGGAGCAGATAGGGAAACCGGCTGGAGAGCAGCACAAAGTACAAACACGCTGTGGGTGTCGTGCAAATACATCAGGATTTTGTGTTCCCAAAGGTGAGAAGGAACTTTTTGCAACCTCCACCAACTGCTTGGGGTGAGTGTTGCTTTGAGAACCTGACTTAGAGCTTTTGCCCTGAATTAAAGCCTCAACATATCAACACATCGAGGTTGAACACCCTGTTGTGATCCTCATCTCTCCTGGCTAAGGAACATGTGGAAACTTTTGAACTGTGGTGAAACAAACCCTGGTGGTGTTTGAACACAGAGACCTGTAAAAGCCGTAGGAAATGAAGTTACTTTGTTTTATGAGAAAACAGCGAGTGCTCTTTGCTGAAAGCAACGTGGGAAGCACCAAGCCTGACCTGCTCGCAGATGGGCCAGAGTCAAATGCCAAAGCCAAGTTCTTTAGAGAGCTTGATAAAATCAGCTATAAATCTCAATTGCATTTGATATCTAGACCTAATAAATGTTTTCTGTTTCTAATTTTTGTAATGGCCTCAGGACCTGTGGGTTGGTATCAGAGTGCTTTTGGGAGAAGGCCCTAATTTCTCCAGCGTGCTCAGTATTGCCAACATCAACTGTTCAAAGATCATGAGATCTTCTTAAAAACCATCTTCTCTCTGTTTATTTGCTCTTGGGGTTTTGAGTCTCTGCACTTCATATTTTAAACTTTGCTTTGCAAAAGGGCCAAGGCTCAAAACTTGCTTTTTAAAAACAGAATAAAAGCCAAAATCAGGGCAGGAGGGAGGGACTTTAAGAATAAAAATGAACTGTACAGGTCTGATATAAAAATCGTAAGTGCTGACAATTTTGCTTCATCCCTTACTTTTTTCCAAGAGAGCTCAAGGTTTTTGTCATGCGAGGGTGGTATAAAGCTCATTCATTTCTTCAGACTTTTATGAAGACAAATTATAAC
>NW_010302092.1:3625-6161 GCF_000700745.2 Antrostomus carolinensis
GAAAGAGTCTAATTAATTGTCTTGGAGAAATTATTAATGTTATTCTGTTCTCTTCTGCTGCACACACACCACATATCCCAGCAGCAGGAGCATTTTGCACATCTGAAAATAAACACCCAGCATCAAAATGCACTAAAACACGTCATGTTATTTCTCTAAACCCTTGAACACCAGTAGGATTTCACACGCCTTTCCCACGAGCAGCTCTTACTTGTCTACCACCTCTGGAGGGTTTTGGCCATTAATTCCTGTGAACCTTCTGTTGGCTCCTGAGTTTAACATGTAGGTTTGAGGTGAGAAAGCAAGCAGGGGTGGGACAGAGCTTTGGGTGCTTGTTTTCTTTGCTTTCATGGTGGCAATGCTATTGCTGGTGTGGTTGAGGTTTTACCTGCAGCCAAGGAGCGAGTTAAGGGTGGGTGTGCTGGGCTGGGGGCTGAGCCTGGGGACGTGACTGCTCTCCATGGAGCTGATCAAGCGCTGAAGGGTTGGACTGCTTGGACACATGGGACATGCTGCTGGCTCACGTTCTGCTGGTGATGGTCGTTTGGGAAATGCTTTGCAAAACCCAGGTGTGGAAGCACAGATCCAGCCTCCCTCGTTTTTTTCAGCATTCCCAAGATTTGGGATGTTCAGTGCATTTCCCTACTCAAGGATGTGCCCAGTGGGAGCAATGGTCTGCGCTGGGGTCCCGTAGCTCCTCGCTGGCTTCTGGCAGCAGAAGCAGGAACTTTTGGTGCCATCCAAAGGGCTCCCTCTGCCGATTTCCTTCCCAAATTTTCTAATCACAGGGAGAGGTCATTTCAAGATTTGAAAAATGTGGTTTATTTTATACAGTAGAGAAGAGTCTAAGGACGCAGGTAGGGACAAGGCCATGTGATAGTTTAACTTAGTCCTTTTATCAACATTCCTCTCATAACAAGTCTTACACTGAAGCTAAAACACAGCTATTCTAATTACTAAGAAGAAAATTAACTCTATCCTAGCAAAACCAGGACAGACCATCTCCTGCAGCAATGGGCAGCACGTGCTTTTCTTCACACCCGTGTGTGGCTTTCAGCGCAGCACATGTACTGCACAGAGCACCTCGAGGCAGCCCCTGCACCCACCCCTGCTGGGTGCTGAGCTCCGTCACCCCTCACCTTTCCAGAAGGAAACAGAGCAGAGGCCTGAGGACCCTTTTGCTGCATTTCCCCATTTCAGAAGGATTCCAGCACACCCCTGCCTGCTGCCTGGGTCAGCTCCAAGGCTGCTGCCGAGCATCGCCAAGCGCCTGCATCGCGGCTCCTGCCCCTGGCACGGGTACGGGCTTTGCTTTGCTGTCTGATTGCTCCAAACATCTTACTGTGGAACCATGGAATGGTTTGGGTTGGAAGAGACCTTAAAGATCATCCAGTTCCAACCCCCCTGCCAGCAGCAGGGACACCTTCCACTAGACCAGGTTGCTCAAAGCCTCATCCAACCTGGCCTTGAACACTTCCAGGGAGGAGCAGCCACAGCTTCTCTGGGCAACCTGTTCCAGTGTCTGACCACCCTCACAGTGAAGAATTTCTTCCCAATATCTAATCTAAACCTCCCCTCTTCCAGTTTAGAGCCATTTCAACATTTCAAACAACATTTCAGACAACAGACTTTGATCCCTGGAAGGCAGTCCTGCAATATTTACCTGTCTGAGAAATATTTACTGACTATAGAGCTTGGGGGGCGTGTAAGATGACAACTTTCACCTGAGGAATTTTGTACCCACATATGGGGCAGATGAGCTGCCACCTCCTGTTTGACCTCACAAACAACCTCAGAGGCAAGTTCAGGTGATGGAGGCATCTAAACTCAGCGTTTTGAACCCAACCTCACTGTACAGCTCCTCCTAGTCTATAATGAAATAAAGCCGGACCCATTAACAGAAGAAAATGCAAACAAAATAATTTTAAAATCCGATTTCTTCCGTCCTTCATCCAGGCAAGCAGCTTGAGGCCGTAACCTCTGAATGCCAGGTCCTTTGGAAGAGCGATGATGTCCTTCCAGGCAGCAGCTTCCACTCGCAATATTCATCTGGCATCGATTTTCTCTCAATAAATATTAGCTGCTGTTTCCTTAACCAAGATGAAACGCTCCCGTGGAAATGGCAGCGAAGATGCACTGCAGGGCTACGGGGGCTGCTGCCCCCCACCTTGTCCTGCCCACCCCCCAGCTGTGCACACCCCAGTAGGGCCATGGGGACACGCAGGGGCTGAGCACCCACCTCAGTTCATGGGCACCCACGGGCACCCCGGCTGCCGAGAGGCATTTCCACACGGTGCACAGAGCGGGAAACACGTGGGGTGTGCACACAGCCCGGGCCAGGGTCTGAGCACACGCCCCCATGCACAGATGTGTGTCCCTGGGCGTATAGACAGGTGCACACGCCCACACAGACATATGGACCCAGGTGTGTGTGCGCATATGCACACGCATAGAGACGGATGGACCCAGACACACACACACAGACACAGACACACACACACACACACACATACACACACACACATACATACATGCA